>NC_133336.1:5394896-5527594 GCF_042186555.1 Aquarana catesbeiana
GGGGGAGAGCTGTACTGAGGGAGGAGAGCTGTACTGGAGGGGGGGAGAGCTGTACTGTAGGGGGAGAGCTGTACTGGGGAGGAGAGCTGTATTGGAGGGGGGGAGAGCTGTACTGGAGGGGGAGAACTGTACTGGGGAGGAGAGCTGTACTGGAGGGGGAGGAGGGCTGTACTGGGGGAGGAGAGCTGTATTGGGGGGGAAGAGTTGTACTGGAGGGGAGGAGAACTGTACTGGGGGAGGAGAGCTGTCCTGGAGGGGGAGAACTGTACTGGGGGAGGAGAGCTGTCCTGGAGGGGGAGAACTGTACTGGGGGAGGAGGAGTGCTGTACTGGGGGAGGAGAGCTGTACTGGAGGGGGGGAGAACTGTACTGAGGGAGGAGAGCTGTACTGGAGGGGGGGAGAGCTGTACTGTAGGGGGAGAGCTGTACTGGGGAGGAGAGCTGTACTGGGGGAGAGCTGTACTGGAGGGGGGAGAGCTGTACTGGGGGAGGAGAGCTGTACTGTAGGGGGAGAGCTGTACTGGGGAGGAGAGCTGTACTGGGGGAGAGCTGTACTGGAGGGGGGAGAGCTGTACTGGGGGAGAGCTGTACTGGAGGGGGAGGAGAGCTGTACTGGAGGGGGAGGAGTGCTGTACTGGGGGAGGAGAGCTGTACTGGAGGGGGGAGAGCTGTACTGGAGGGGGGAGAGCTGTACTGGAGCAGAGAGAGGTACTGGAGAAGGGAGACCTGGGGGAGAGCTGTACTGGAGGGGGGAAAGCTGTACTGGGGGAGAGCTGTACTGGAGGGGGAGAGCTGTACTGGGGGAGAGCTGTACTGGAGGGGGAGGAGAGCTGTACTGGAGGGGGAGGAGTGTTGTACTGGGGGAGGAGAGCTGTACTGGAGGGGGAGGAGAGCTGTACTGGAGGGGGAGGAGAGCTGTACTGGAGGGGGAGGAGTGCTGTACTGGGGGAGGAGAGCTGTACTGGAGGGGGGAGAGCTGTACTGGAGCAGAGAGAGGTACTGGAGAAGGGAGACCTGTACTGGGGGGAGGAGAGCTGTACTGGAGGGGGGAGAGCTGTGGGGGGGGGGGAGCTGTACTGGGGAGGAGAGCTGTACTGGAAGGGGGAGAGAGCTGTACTGGGGGGAGGAGACAGGGCCGTTTTTTCCACTTGGCACGCTGGGCAGTTGCCCGGGGGCCCCACTTGTCTGGAGGGCCCATCGAGGGCTGCAATCTGCTGCTTTAGTTGACTGACTGCACTGGTTGCTCACTTGCTAGAATTGCCGGCCGCCAGGCGTCTAGCTAGCAACCAGTGACGTCAGTCACAGGCCGCGGCCGCCCCAGCATTCATAGCGCGCCACAGCCGCCCCAGCATTCATAGCGCGCCACGGCTGCCCCAGCATTCAAAGCGCGCCACAGCCGCCCCAGCATTCATAGCGCGCCATGGCTGCCCCAGCATTCATAGCGCGCCACGGCCGCCCCAGCTGCTAGTGAACAAGCTCCGCCCACCTCTGCCATGTTCTTCATACAGCGTGGAGGGGAAGTGGAGCTGATTTTGTTGTACCAAGAAATATAGCCTTATTGACAACATTTGTATTCTCGTGCGTGATTGTGTAGACAGGGCCCCAGTGCACTGTATTGCCCTGGGGCCTATTATGCTCTTAAGATGGCCCTGGGAGGAGAGCTGTACTGGGGGGAGGAGAGCTGTACTGGAGGGGGGAGAGCTGTACTGGGAGGAGGAGAGCTGTACTGGAGGGGGGAGAGCTGTACTGGAGGGGGGAGAGCTGTACTGGAGGGGGGAGAGCTGTACTGGGGGGAGGAGAGCTGTACTGGAGGGGGGGAGCTGTACTGGGGGGAGGAGAGCTGTACTGGGAGGAGAAGAGCTGTACTGGAGGGAGGGAGAGCTGTACTGGAGGGGGGAGAGCTTTACTGGAGGGGGGGAGAGCTGTACTGGGGGGAGGAGAGCTGTACTGGGAGGAGGAGAGCTGTACTGGAGGGGGGGAGAGTTGTACTGGAGGGGGGGAGAGCTGTACTAGAGGAAGGAGGGCTTTATTAAGGGCGAGAGCTGTGCTGGAAGGAAAAGCTGAACTGTACTGGGGGAGAGCTGTACTGGAGGGGGAGAGCTGTACTGGAGGGGGAGAGCTGTACTGGGGGAGAGCTGTACTGGGGGAGAGCTGTACTAGAGGGAGGAGTGCTGTACTGGGGGAGAGCTGTACTGGAGGGGGAGAGCTGTACTGGGGGAGAGCTGTACTGTAGGGGGAGAGCTGTACTGTAGGGGGAGAGCTGTATTAGAGGGGGGAGAGCTGTACTAGAGGGGGGAGAGCTGTACTGGGGGAGAGCTGTACTAGAGGGAGGAGTGCTGTACTGGGGGAGAGCTGTACTGTAGGGGGAGAGCTGTACTGGGGGAGAGCTGTACTGTAGGGGGAGAGCTGTACTGTAGGGGGAGAGCTGTATTAGAGGGGGGAGAGCTGTACTAGAGGGGGGAGAGCTGTACTGGGGGAGAGCTGTACTGTAGAGGGAGAGCTGTACTGGAGGGGGGGAGAGCTGTACTGGAGGGGGAGAGCTATACTGGGGGAGAGCTGTACTGTAGGGGGAGAGCTGTACTGGGGGAGAAGCTGTACTGTAGGGGGGAGAGCTGTTCTGTGGTAGGAAATCAGTACTAATGGGAGAGGGGTGTCTGTACTAGGGGGTATGCTGGGGAAGGGTGAAAAATGTTTTATGTACTCTGTCTGCTGATCTGTGCATTACACTGTCCTGACCCCTGCACTCTGTGTTAGTTGTTCCTGACCCCCCCCCCCTCCCCCCACACTGTCTGCGTTACTTACTTCTGACACCTGCTCTCAGTGTGGACTCTCAGTGGACTTTTTGACTGGACTGGTCCGACGGAACGAATCCATCAGACAATCTGACCGTGTGTGGGCTTCATCTGACCTTCAGCTGATTTTTTCTGTCAAAAATCAGACGGACTTTAGATTTGGAACATGTTTCAAATCTTTCTGACGGACTCCAGTCTGGTCGAAAAATCAGTTCGTCTGTATGCTAGTCCGACGGACAAAAAAGGACGCAAGGGCAGCCATTGGCTACTGGCTATCAACTTCTTTATTCTAGTCTCTTCATACGTCATCACGTTCATACCAACGGACTTTAGTCCGTTCGTGTGTGGGCAAATCCAGTCATCCAAAAGTCCATCGTAACTCCGTCGAAAGTCCGTCGGAAAGACGGTCGGACGTTTGAGGCTGAAAAGTCTGCCCATGTGTACACGGCATTACACACTGCTCACCCCTGCACTCAGTGTGTTACTTACTCCTGAGCCCTGCACTCTGTGTGTTACTTACTCCTGACCCCTGCACTTTGTGTGTTACACACTTCTGACCCATGTACTGTGTGTCCTAGGCACTCCTGAGCCCTGCACTTTGTGTGTTACACACTTCTGACCCATGTACTGTGTGTCCTAGGCACTCCTGAGCCCTGCACGCTGTGCCTTAACACCACAAATAAAAAAAGATTTCGCAGCTAGCCTAAAAAATAACCATATTGACCCGGTCTAACAATTCAAGGTAAAAAAATAGAGTTTTGTTTTGTATATATATGCGGAAGCCGCAGTGCCCACCTCAAGGGTCTCCTCTGTGGTCGTAACTCTATAATTTATAGTTATAAGTACTTCTCCATCAGGGAGGAGTGTGATTGGCCCCACATTTTTTCTGCAGCAGGACAACCACCCCAAACATACAGCCAATGTCATTACGAACTATCTTCAGCACAAAGAAGAACAAGGAGTCCTTGAAGTGATGGTTTGGCCCCCACAGAGCCCTGATCTCACCATCATGGAGTCTGTCTGGGATGACATGAAGAGATGGAAGGATTGGAGGCAGCCGACATCCACAGATCTGCGCTTAGTTCTCCAAGATGTACCTAGAACAACCTACCTGCCGAGCTCCATCAGGAACAGGAGATTTTGGGCGGCTCTCTATGGAACGGGTTCACATATCTCCGCAGCGCGTCGGGTGCGATTTGCACAAAAACGTTGTGCATCTTTTGGTCTGTTTCAGGTCTGAATTCAGCCCAAAATTCAGGCTGAAATCGGACCTGAAATGGTGAACCTGGATGCACCGGACCCCCCGCTGTGATCCGCATGCGGCTCATATGTGAACCCAGCCTAAAGGATATATCAAAAAGATTCTCATATGTAAATATATTTATACTGTGTATCTTTTTGTTTGTTTTTTCCCAGGATGTTCTGGAGAATCATCAGTCAGTTTTTGAGATTGGAACTTATTTGAAGAAAGCAGCCATGACCCCCAACTTTTATTTATTGAAGAACTGAAGCTGGGAAGACTGAATATTCACTTTTCCATATAAAATGTTTGGGGGTCTTCCCAATCAGTCATGTGACCATAATGAAAAGTTCATATGGGATTAATCTGGCACACAATATCATCATGGGCATGTATACATACAGTATATATGTATACAATATCTCACAAAAGTAAGTACACCCCTCAGTGACATTTGTGTAAATCTTTTCTTCTAACTTTTCATGTGACATCACTGAAGAAATGACACTTGTCTACAATGTAAAGTAGTGAGTGTACAGCTTGTATAACAGTGTAAATTTACTGTCCCCTCAAAATAACTCAACACACAGCCATTAATGTCTAAACCGCTGGCAACAAAAGTCAGTACACCCCTAAGTGAAAATCTCCAAATTGGGCCCAAAGTGTCAATATTTTGTGTGGCCGCCATTATTTTCCAGCACTGCCTTAACCCTCTTGAGCATGGAGGTCACCAGAGCTTCACAGGTTGTCACTGGAGTCCTCTTCCCCTCCTCCATGATGACATCACAGAGCTGGTGGATGTTAGAGACCTTGCGCTCCTCCACCTTCCATTTGAGGATGTCCCACAGATGATCAATAGTGTTTAGGTCTGGAGACATGCTTGGCCAGTCCATCACCTTTACCCTCAGCTTCTTTAGCAAGGCAGTGGTGGTCTTGGAGGTGTGTTTGGGGTGGTTATCATGTTGGAATACTGCCCTGTGGCCCAGTCTCTGAAGAGAGGGGATCATGCTCTGCTTCAGTATGTCACAGTACATGTTGGCATTCATGGTTCCCTCAATGATCTGTAGCCCCCCAGTGCCGGCAGCACTCATGTACCCCCAGACCATGACACTCCCACCACCATGTATGACTGTAGACAAGACACACTTGTCTTTGTCCTCCTCACCTGGTTGCCCCCACACACGCTTGTCACCATCTGAACCAAATAAGTTTATCTTGGTCTCATCAGACCACAGGACATGGTTCCAGTAATCCATCTCCTTAGTCTGCTTGTCTTCAGCAAACTGTTTGTGGACTTTCTTGTGCATCATCTTTAGAAGAGGCTTCCTTCTGGGACGACAGCCATGCAGACCAATTTGATGCAGTGTGCGGCGTATGGTCTGAACACTGACAGGCTGACCCCCCACCCCTACAACCTCTGCAGCAATGCTGGCAGCACTCATACGTCTATTTCCCAAAGACAACCTCTGGATATGACGCTGAGCACGTGACCTCAACTTCTTTGGTGGACCATGGCGAGGTCTGTTCTGAGGGGAACCTGTCCTGTTATACCGCTGTATGGTCTTGGCCACCGTGCTGCAGCTCAGTTTCAGGGTCTTGGTAATCTTCTTATAGCCTAGGCCATCTTTATGTAGAGCAACTATTCTTTTTTTCAGATCCTCAGAGAGTTCTTTGCCATGAGGTGCCATGTTGTACTTCCAGTGACCAGTATGAGAGAGTGAGAGCGATAACACCAAATTTAACACACCTGCTCCCCATTCACACCTGAGACCTTGTAACACTAACGAGTCACATGACACCGGGGGAGGGAAAATGGCTAAATGGCAATTTGGAGATTTTCACTTAGGGGTGTACTGACTTTTGTTGCCAGCGGTTTAGACATTAATGGCTGTGTGTTGAGTTATTTTGAGGGGACAGCAAATTTACACTGTTATACAAGCTGTACACTCACTACTTTACATTGTAGACAAGTGTCATTTCTTCAGTGTTGTCACATGAAAAGATAGAAGAAAAGATTTACACACATGTGACCGAGGGGTGTACTTACTTTTGTGAGATACTGTATATATACAGTACACTATATTACCAAAAGTATTGGGACGTATGCCTTTACACACACATGAACTTTAATGGCATCCCAGTCTTAGTCCGTAGTGTTCAATATTGAGTTGGCCCACCCTTCAACTCTTCTGGGAAGGCCGTCCACAAGGTTTAGGAGGGTGTCTATGGGAAAGTTTGACCATTCTTCCAGAAGAGCATTTGTGAGGTCAGGCACTGATGCTGGACAAGAAGGCCTGGCTCACAGTCTCCGCTCTAATTCACCCCAAAAGTTGAGGTCAGGTGCAGACCAGTCAAGTTCCTCCACCCCAAACACCCCAAACTCCCTCATCCATGTCTTTATGGACCTTGCAATGTGCATTGGTCCAAAACATTTGGTGGAGGGGGGATTATGGTGGGGGGTTGGGCTTGGCCTCTTAGTTCCAGTGAAGGGAACTCTTAAGGTGTCAGCATACCAAGACATTTTAGACAATTTCATGCTCCCAACTTTGTGGGAACAGTTTGGGGATGACCCCTTCCTGTTCCAACATGACTGCCCACCAGTGCACAAAGCAAGGTCCATAAAGACATGGATGAGCGAGTTTGGGGAGGAACCTAATTGGCCTGCACAGAGCCCTGACCTCAACCCGACAGAACACTCTTTGAAGATTATGGGCCAAGCCTTCTCGTCCAACATCAATACCTGACCTCACAAATGCACTTCTGGAAGAACGGTCAAACATTCCCATAGACACCCTCCTAAACCTTGTGGACGGCCTTCTCAGAAGAGTTGAAGCTGTTATAGCTGCAAAGGGCGGAGCCAACTCAATAATGAACCTTACAGACTTATGCCCTGTACACACAATCGGACATTCCGATAACAAAATCCATGGATTTTTTCCGACGGATGTTGGCTCAAACTTATTTTGCATACACACGGTCGCACAAAGTTGTCGGAAAATCCGATCATTCTGAACGCGGTGACGTACAACACGTATATCGGGACTATAAACGGGGCAGTAGCCAATAGCTTTCATCTCTTAATTTATTCTGAGCATGCGTGGCACTTTGTGCGTCAGATTTGTGTACACACGATCGGAATTTAACCGATCGGATTTTGTTGTTGGAAAATTTTATATCCTGCTCTCAAACTTTGTGTGTCGGAAATTACCACTGAAAAAGTACGATGGAGCCCACACACGATCGGAATTTCCGACAACACAATCCGATCGCACTTTTTCCATTGGCAAATCCGACCGTGTGTACAGGGCATAAGACTGGGATGCGATTAAAGTTCATGTGCATGTAAAGGCAGGCGTCCCAATACTTTTGACAATATAGTGTATCTATCTATCTATCTATCTATCTATCTATCTATCTATCTATCTATCTATCTATCTATCTATCTATCTATCTATCTATCGGGGATGGGGTTGAGTATTCTCTCTTAACCCGCAGGCGTCCCAATACTTTTGACAATATTATATATATATATATATATATATATATATTTATTTATTTTTTTTTTTTTCCTTCAGAATATTTTAGAGAATCTTCACTTTTTATGACTAGGACTTGTTGGAGGTAGTCTTGGCCCCAACCTTTATTTGCTTAAGAATCAAAGATGGTGAAGGTCCCAGTCAGCCATGTGACTGTAATGAAATTCCCATACAAGATTCATCTGATACACAATACACATCTGTCTGTCAATACTGTGAAAACATTGTGATGAACATTGTCTATGTACATGTATATATACTGTATATATTTTTCTTCTCCCCCCTGGAATATTTTATGGGCTCCTCAGTCAGTTTTTGTGAATGGGACTTGTTGGCAGAAGGTAGTCATCATGGCCCCATCTTCTATTTGTCTAAAAAATGAGAGGGCCAAGTAGATATCAATCACTCGGGCAGACATGCCACCTCCGCGGCGGTCACCTCTATGAGGCTGAAGACCTCCGTATCAATAAAATAATAAATGTAATGAGCACCTCCTGGCCCCCCCGGTGCCCCGGCTTTTGTCAGTGGTGGACACTGTCCATCCAGTAGACCCTCAACGTGTCTAATGTAGCTGTGATGAGGAGTGTGTTGGGTGGGGGGGGGGGGGGGTTGTTGGCATTTTCAGGGTTAAACAGATTGTCCTGCCTTCAGTCAATGCCATCGTTGGCAGGGTGACAGTAGTCGAGTGTGCAAACTCGTGCTATTGTCCCCTCAGGCCTTTGGGGTGCTATGGAGACACGGTAAAATGACACAGGGAAATGTCTTGTGATGGCAATTCTATGGCTTTTGTCTAAGTCTTTCTCCATCATGACGACTCGATTTAAGTCTCTAACTGTTTGACTACAAATGTGAGAGTTGCTACCCAGCTCGGTCCCTTTTGTCCGCTGGGTTTGAATGGGTAATACGCCTTTTGTGTCTCTCAATTGAGGGGGCAAACAGATTCCACAGCTCTCCAACCTACTTTCCATGGCTATGCGTTCATCTCTTGAAGGATTTTGTTTTCATTCTTACCTTGCTGACATCACCCCCGCATCCCCCCCCCCCCCCCCCAAAAAAAAAAGAAGAAGAGAAAAGGGGGCAAGACAACAGATCCCTGGTCAGTTAAAAAATAAGCCAGGCCCTCCTTTAATGCCGGCATTGTCCGGTGTCACTGAGGCATGGTCTCCTTCAGCCTTCCAGACACATTCTCTTGTAAAGAGAAGGAAAGAGGGCCGTTCACCTATCCTCTTTTACTAACCATCGGCGTATCATGTTGTATTGTGAGCAGGATGAAGAGGGGACATGACAAAAAAAAAAAAAAAAGGGAGAATCGATGGTATTTTTTTTTTTTTTCCCTTTGGTGGCCATTCGTGGCTGTCACCATAGAGACCATTTGAAATGGACAAGAATGTGGGAACCGACTGGCTAAGGCCTGATTGCAATTCTTTGTATTTGCACAGCGGAATTTGATTGGCCAACAATCCCCCCCTAACTACGAGCGTTCATTCACTTTATTCCTCATCCTCTAGAAGCATCACCGCACTTGTACAGGTTGCGAGCGTAACAAGATTAGCCCTTGTACCACGCTACGGCAAACAGCGGAGACTTTCGGGGACAGGTCTAAAGTAAGTCGCCGGTTTCGTGTGTGTGTGTCGGAGTGTGCTCCTTGGAAAAACTGGGAAAATTTTAATTGAGAAACGATTTGCGTCCAAAAATAAGTTGTGGGTTAGATGTGGCACTATGACGCATTCGAAGATTGCGCATCAATGTCTAACTACCCTTATTCATTTCACGGGCTGAACTTTTGAAAATGTTTTTTGTTTGATCCAATAGGTCTCCTCACATCAAAGGATCTTACTCCTTCCGACTTTCATGGAAATCTGGTCTGGTACAGGCCATGGCGTCCGATAACGAGGTCAAGACTTTGCTGAACTTCGTCAACTTGGCCTCCTGCGACATCAAGGCCGCTTTGGACAAGTCGGCGCCTTGCCGGAGGTCGGTGGACCACAGGAAGTATTTGCAGAAGCAGCTAAAGCGCTTTTCCCAGAAATACTCCAGGCTGCCTCGGTGCCACTCCAGCAAGAACGTCGACCTGAGGAAAGGATTGGTGGAGAGGATCAATCTGGCCACACACAGTAAAGGACTAAGCGAAAAAGTCATGGCGACGTTGGACGAAAACACCGATGGGAACGCGTGCTCGCGGGAAATCGGCGCAGAGGGTGAGAAACCGGACCAGGTGCCGATGAGAAAGAGACAGCTGCCTCCTTCCTTTTGGGAAGAACCTAGACCTTCCACCAGCCTTCTGGAGATGTCTTGCCCTTCCAAACTCGATCTGCTATACAAAGAACGAACGTCTGTCACTGGAACGACGCTTTCCAGTTTTGACAACAAAAAATTAAAAAATGTAGTGATTCAGGAGACCTCCAGCCCTTCCTGCCTGGAGAAGGAGGCTGGCAAAGTGCCTTCGGTGACACCCTTGGCCGGACGGGTCAACGTTTGTAGCTGCTGCCCTCTTCAGTACCATGGACAACAGATGCTGTACCACCACAGTCACCACGGGACCCTTCCCCCGGACCCCTTCGCAGCCCTTGCCTTGTGGAGTAAAAGCACAACCATCCCCACCGTGGAGATCCAGCACTTGTGTAAGGATTCCGGACAGAGGATCTACAGACATGTGGTCTTCAAACCTATCCCCACCAAACCGGCCATGCCGGCCTCCATTTTCAATGTTTTTGGATATATTTAATACAGGTGGGAAACTTGTGCGCGTTTCGGATTCCTGGGTACTTTGAAGGACTCCAAATGTTAGAGGTGTATTTATGAGGCAGTGACATTCAGCAAACATTCTCTGCAGGTGAATCTCCCAGGTCCAGGCGTTTCCAATGACATGATGGATGACTGGTGCTTCACCGGAGAATGGGGTCAATTCACTAAATGTTACTGCATGCGATATAAAGGTCACGTGATCCTTTTTTTGGAAATATTGCATGAGATAATAAAAGAGTTAATTCATCAATGTAAAATATCGAATGTGCGGTAAATACTGGAAAAAAAAGAACAAAATAAATCATTAACCACTTAAGCACCAGGCTTTTTCTGGTACCTCTTGTTTACATGTTTACAATCATTTTTTTTTGCTAGAAAATCGCTTAGAACCCCCAAACGTTGTGTATATATATATATATATATATATATATAATTTTGTTTTTTTTTGGTTTTTGTTTTTTTGTTTTTTTTTCTACAGCAGAAGCCCTAGAGAACAAATTGGTAGGTTTTGCAATTTTTTATGTCACATGGTATTTGCGCAGCATTTTTTCAAATGCAATTGTTTAGGGAAAAAAATACACTTTTTAAAGTTTTAATGCAAAAAGAAACAAAAACACACTACATAACCCAATTTTTTTTTGTCAAATATAAAAGATGACGCTATGCCAAATAAACAGATACCAAACATGTCATGCTTTAAAATTACGCAGGCCCATGAAATGGCGACAAACTACTTAAATTTTATGATCCATAGGCGGAGCTTTAAAAGAGGTTATGGGTGGTCCCGTGCGGATGGCTAGATAGATATTATATGGAACTGCTGCCCCTACTAAAAGCCTTTACAGGTGACCACTTTAGATTTACAGAGGAGGTCAGGTGCTAGAATTACTGCCCACGATCGGACGTTCGCGGTGATACCTCACATGTGAGGGACGATGGCTGTTTGCATGTGTGCATGACCGAGCATGCGTTTGCCTTTGAGTGCAAGCAGGGGGGGGGGGGGGCAATTAATTTTTTTAAATTATGAATTTTTTTTATTTTTACACTGTTGCTTTAAATGTTTTCTTTAATCACTTTTATTGCTGTCACAAGGAATTTAAACATCCTTGTGACAGCAATAGGCATGTGACAGGTCCTCTTTATGAAGAGATCTGGATGCTAGAAGACCCCAAAATCCCTTCTCTGCCCTTAAAAGAATTTCATCACACCAAGATCGGTGTTTTTGAATGCTTTTCTATTTCCTTTGGCAAAAGGCGCCGATGACATCCGGGTACACCGGAAGTGATGTCATGTCATCATTTCGGGGTTACCATAGCCGAGACCGGATCAAAGCCGATCCTGGCTCTCTTCTGGAGTCCGACTAGCTGGCGGATGTGCCGGATGGTCTGATGGGAGAGCCTGAGCAGCGGGATGGGGGGGGGGAGTCCTGTTCTACTGCTTGTAATGGCAATCCAGCGGCTAGTTAGCTGCTCCGATTGCTATTACAAGAGAACCGACCACCGGCTCTAAAAACGGTATCGGGGTGATGCCTGCAGGTCCATATCATCCTGGTACATCCCCTTGAAGACCGATGATGTACCAGATATGTGACTGATCAGTTCACCAAAGAACAAAAGAACACAGAATTCCTTATCTATCACCTGCCAGGAGGAAGTCAATGTTTTAGCAAAGTACAAAATAACAATGAGGGGAACTCTGCACTGGCCAGTAAATTAAAAGTATACAATGTATCTGTGTGAGTGTCCAATCATGTATCAGTGTGAGAATACAATGTATCCGTGTAAGTGTCCAATTTATCAGTGAGAGAATACAATGTATGAGTGAGAGAATACAATGGGGGTTATTTACTAAAGGCAAATCCACTTTGCACTACCAGTGCACTTAGAAGTGCAGTCACTGTAGATCCGAGGGGGACATGCAAGGAAAATAAAAAACAGCATTTTAGCTTCCACATGATTGGATGATAAAATCAGCAGAGCTTCCCCTCATTTCAGATTTACCCCTCAGATTTAAAGTGACTGCACTTCCAAGTGCACTTATAGTGCAAAGTGGATTTGCCTTTCGTAAATAACCCCCAATGCATGAGTGAGAGAATACAATGTATCAGTGAGAGAATACAATGTATCAGTGAGAGAATATAATGTATCCGTGTAAGTGTCCAATGTATCAGAGAGAGAATACAATGTATCAATCTGGAAATGTTTTGCACTCAGGAATGAAAATACTTTCATAGTATTTCTGTATTTATTTCTTCCTCTGGTGTGGTGTTAGCATGTAAAAAAAAATTGTAAAAAGATAAAAAAAAACACCAAAAGTAACGCAAAATTTAAGTGATAAATATTGTAAAATGTAAATAATGATCGCATTCGGTTCATTGACGCTTTTTTAAAGAATCGACTACTTTAGAGATAAATACCACACTAGTTGTTTTAACTAAAAAAAAAAATTCATGCGGTATTGATCTCTTAGTGAATGGACCCCAATGTTTGGTGAAGATCGCCTTTGTTGTTTTATAAATAGGACCCATGATTGTAGATCTTTATTTTTCTTTGCAACCTCTGCTGATCTTCTGCAGATGCTTTCAGCCACTTCATGTGTTCCTGCGTTGTTTCCAGGGTTGATTGCACATCATTGCTCTGCACTGGCTTGCTGATAGCGACAACAGCGGACCATAAAGTGTGTCGGCATGGCTGATTCTAGTCTCCACCAAGACAGGGCTAGAGCAAGAGGGGTGTTTGGGTGGCTGCCCCCCCCCCCCAATATTTTAGTTGTGCCCCCCAAGTCTCTGAGCGTGCATCCACTGTTCCATGAGCTAGTCTGATGCAGACACCTTATGTAAGGGGGCACTTTGATGAGGTCCCGGATGTAAGGGGGCATTGTGATAGGGACCCTGATGTAAAGGGGTATTTTGATGGGGACAACTAATGTAAGGGGGTACTCTGATGGGGTCATCTGATGTAAGGGGGCACCCTAATGGGGTCATCTAATGCAAGGAGGCACTCTGATGGGGACATCTGATGTGAGGGGTACTCTGATGGGGACATCTGATGTGAGGGGTACTCTGATGGGGACATCTAATATCAGGTGTACAGATTCTGTTTAATCACCCTGATCTAATGACATCCTAATACATACTAGTGTTGACATTATACCCCCTGGCTTTTGTTACTGCACCCCCAGATCAGATAGGCCAGATCCGGACTTGCACCAGGAGCGCACGTGGCAGGGTGGCACAGTTGGAAGGCAGGTGTCACCCCATAACAGGAAGTGCCTGAACAAGGGAGAAAATGGCAGGATCACCAGGGATTATTGTTATTAAAGCTGCAGCTTTTTAAATAATGCAACCAGACTATATGGGCTTCTATGAAGGGACGTACATCTACTTTATTGATCCTGCAGATGGGCACTTTGCAGGGGAGAAGGTAGAACTGAGCTGGCAACATTTCTAGGCATGGCTGAATTTATAATCGTATTTTGTCGATGGAATAACGCACCTTTACATAGAGTTCAGTGATCCCTATAGCAGAGGCAGCTGGCCTTCTAAGTAAATCTTCTCCAAACTGGTTTCCTGTTCAGCTATTTCTCATTATCATAATGGTCACTACGTAGCTGAGCGCTGTCTGTTCTTTAAAGGGCCAATTTACATTATTACTGCTGTGCGTTAATGCACATGCGATATGTTGCACGTTGTGACGTCACATTATGGCCACCAGAATGTCCCAAAAATCGGACATGCCATTTTGTAACGCACAATCTAGTGCATGCTGCAACACTTGAGCGCTGCTTTTGGGGTGCATTCAAAATGAATGACACCATAGAGCATGGGTGCTCAACATGCGGCCCTCCAGTGGAACTACAAGTCCCATGAAGCATTGCAAGGCTGACAGTTACCAGCATGACTCAAAAAGGCAGAGGCATGATGGGACTTATAGCTCTGCAACAGCTGGAGGGCCGCAGGTTGAGCACCCATGCCATAAAGCATGTAACGTGCATCCCATGCGTTGCGGTCATGCACAAGTTACTGCATTGTAATGGTGTAAAGGGGCCCTCGATGGTTATTCATCTGGGAATTCATTTTTTTTTTTTTGGTAGATGTTGGAGGATGTAGCAGAGTTTGCGTCTCGGGGTTCAGGTACCCTTGTTGCAGTAGAGGTTGCCTCATGTTTCCTTGAAATAGAGAGCACCCCTGTAGAAACAGAGACACCCCTGTAGAAATAGAGAGAACCCCTGTAGAAGCAGAGACACCCCTGTAGAAACAGAGAGCACCCCTGTAGAAGCAGAGACACCCCTGTAGAAACAGAGACACCCCTGTAGAAGCAGAGACACCCCTGTAGAAACAGAGAGCACCCCTGTAGAAGCAGAGACACCCCTGTAGAAACAGAGAGCACCCCTGTAGAAGCAGAGACACTCCTGTAGAAGCAGAGACACCCCTGTAGAAGCAGAGACACCCCTGTAGAAGCAGAGACACCCCTGTAGAAGCAGAGAGCACCCCTGTAGAAGCAGAGACACCCCTGTAGAAGCAGAGAGCACCCCTGTAGAAGCAGAGACACCCCTGTAGAAGCAGAGACACCCCTGTAGAAGCAGAGACACCCCTGTAGAAGCAGAGACACCCCTGTAGAAGCAGAGACACCCCTGTAGAAGCAGAGAGCACCCCTGTAGAAGCAGAGACACCCCTGTAGAAGCAGAGAGCACCCCTGTAGAAGCAGAGACACCCCTGTAGAAGCAGAGAGCACCCCTGTAGAAGCAGAGACACCCCTGTAGAAGCAGAGAGCACCCCTGTAGAAGCAGAGACACCCCTGTAGAAGCAGAGACACTCCTGTAGAAATAGAGAGCACCCCTGTGGAAGCAGAGACACCCCTGTAGAAGCAGAGACACCCCTGTAGAAGCAGAGAGCACCCCTGTGGAAGCAGAGACACCCCTGTAGAAGCAGAGACACCCCTGTAGAAGCAGAGAGCACCCCTGTAGAAGCAGAGACACCCCTGTAGAAATAGAGAGCACCCCTGTGGAAGCAGAGACACCCCTGTAGAAGCAGAGACACCCCTGTAGAAGCAGAGAGCACCCCTGTGGAAGCAGAGACACCCCTGTAGAAGCAGAGACACCCCTGTAGAAGCAGAGACACCCCTGTAGAAACAGAGACACCCCTGTAGAAACAGAGAGCACCCCTGTAGAAACAGAGAGCACCCCTGTAGAAGCAGAGAGCACCCCTGTAGAAGCAGAGACACCCCTGTAGAAACAGAGAGCACCCCTGTGGAAGCAGAGACACCCCTGTAGAAGCAGAGACACCCCTGTAGAAGCAGAGAGCACCCCTGTAGAAGCAGAGACACCCCTGTAGAAGCAGAGACACCCCTGTGGAAGCAGAGACACCCCTGTAGAAGCAGAGACACCCCTGTGGAAGCAGAGAGCACCCCTGTAGAAGCAGAGACACCCCTGTAGAAGCAGAGACACCCCTGTAGAAGCAGAGACACTCCTGTAGAAGCAGAGACACCCCTGTAGAAGCAGAGACACCCCTGTGGAAGCAGAGAGCACCCCTGTAGAAGCAGAGACACCCCTGTGGCAGCAGAGACACCCCTGTAGAAGCAGAGACACCCCTGTGGCAGCAGAGACACCCCTGTAGAAGCAGAGAGCACCCCTGTGGAAGCAGAGACACCCCTGTAGAAGCAGAGACACTCCTGTAGAAGCAGAGACACCCCTGTAGAAGCAGAGACACCCCTGTAGAAACAGAGACACCCCTGTAGAAGCAGAGAGCACCCCTGTAGAAGCAGAGACACCCCTGTAGAAGCAGAGACACCCCTGTAGAAACAGAGAGCACCCCTGTGGAAACAGAGAGCACCCCTGTGGAAGCAGAGACACCCCTGTAGAAGCAGAGACACCCCTGTAGAAGCAGAGAGCACCCCTGTAGAAGCAGAGACACCCCTGTAGAAGCAGAGACACCCCTGTGGAAGCAGAGACACCCCTGTAGAAGCAGAGACACCCCTGTGGAAGCAGAGAGCACCCCTGTAGAAGCAGAGACACCCCTGTAGAAGCAGAGACACCCCTGTAGAAGCAGAGACACTCCTGTAGAAGCAGAGACACCCCTGTAGAAGCAGAGACACCCCTGTGGAAGCAGAGAGCACCCCTGTAGAAGCAGAGACACCCCTGTAGAAGCAGAGACACCCCTGTGGAAGCAGAGAGCACCCCTGTAGAAGCAGAGACACCCCTGTGGAAGCAGAGACACCCCTGTAGAAGCAGAGACACCCCTGTGGAAGCAGAGAGCACCCCTGTAGAAGCAGAGACACCCCTGTGGAAGCAGAGACACCCCTGTAGAAGCAGAGACACCCCTGTGGAAGCAGAGAGCACCCCTGTAGAAGCAGAGACACCCCTGTGGCAGCAGAGACACCCCTGTAGAAGCAGAGAGCACCCCTGTGGAAGCAGAGACACCCCTGTAGAAGCAGAGACACCCCTGTAGAAGCAGAGACACCCCTGTAGAAGCAGAGACACCCCTGTGACAGCAGAGACACCCCTGTAGAAGCAGAGACACCCCTGTAGAAGCAGAGACACTCCTGTAGAAGCAGAGACACCCCTGTAGAAGCAGAAAGCACCCCTGTAGAAGCAGAGACACCCCTGTAGAAGCAGAGACACCCCTGTAGAAGCAGAGACACCCCTGTAGAAGCAGAGACACTCCTGTAGAAGCAGAGACACTCCTGTAGAAGCAGAGACACCCATGTAGAAGCAGAAAACACCCCTGTAGAAGCAGAGACACCCCTGTAGAAGCAGAGACACCCCTGTAGAAGCAGAGACACCCATGGGGGTAGCAGTAACCAGGGTGCACAGAGAACAGAGATGTCATCTACAGCCGGGGAATGTTGCTGGTGGAATCCCCAAGAAGCCAAGGGGGGAAATGACCACCCATAGCTGACACATCACCTTCTGGTAGACTAATCCATTTTTTGGGGTTGTTGAATTTCATATTACCATGGAATATGTTATGAATGCCTGCATGAGAAGCTTCTGATGGATGTACTTAGTTTCTCTGTTGAGTGATGCCACAGCCTTGGATTGTCTGCATCCATCTGCTTCCATTAGAGGCTTCTCATGCAGGTCTTTTGCTCCAGTCATCATTACCAGCGAAGCTTGCCATGTTCTGCTTACTGGCAGGGAAATGGACAACTGGATCTCAGTTGTCAGACAACTGGAAAATACTTGAAAAAAAAACTGCTGAGCTGCCAGAAATCCAGTGAGCTCCTCACTTCCTGTATGAGCTGACAACGCTTCCTCTGCTGCACTGAAATCCCAGGCAGTGTTGTCACCTCTACATACTTCTACAGAACCCCTCCACTGGTCCCCATAAATTGCTTACGTCCATTTTATGATGGGGGGTTTTCTTTTTTTTTTCTTCATACAAGGCGACCTGTGCTTCAGGGTTATTAATCCTTCAAGGGTTAATCCTGCCATTGTGATCTTAGATACTGTAAGGACGGGCAGGAAAAGTTTCAGCCCTATAAGTAGAGCGAATGGTTTGTTCTGTCCACCCTCTGCGGACCATT
Organism: Aquarana catesbeiana; assembly: GCF_042186555.1. Classification (NCBI taxonomy): domain Eukaryota; kingdom Metazoa; phylum Chordata; class Amphibia; order Anura; family Ranidae; genus Aquarana; species Aquarana catesbeiana. The sequence goes on from NC_133336.1 coordinate 5,412,732, forward strand.
TGGGATCGGTTGATTGCATAGAAAAGGGGGATCTGCATGCCTATAATTAAAGCAAGATCTCTACCTTGGCCACTGAGCATGATGGATACTTCAAGATAAAAAAATTATGGGGAAGATCAAGCAGTCATTGCAAAGCTGTTATAAAGAATATCCAACACATTTCAGGGGCTCACAACACCCTTCACCAGGGTCTTGTACTGTATACTGTGCCAGTGATTGGGACATACCTGAGATTGGTGACCAGAAACGGCTCAAATCCTCGAATTACTGTCCAAATAAACCCAATTCGCTGCCAACACTCAAGCCCTGATAAAGGGAGTTATGAAACTCTGAAACGTGTTGGTTATATCATCTGACCTGAAACTTTTATTGGGTTTTGTATAAAAAGGTCCTCCAGGGACCACCAGGAACACTTTGATTAACAGAAGGAACTAGAGTTTGTGTTGTGGTTCTCCCATTGTTGGGTCCAGCACTCCACCATCGCATCTAATGGGGAGATGTGAACAAAAGTAAAATGGTTTTTGGTGATAAGTTTTGTCCTTTAGCAGCAGCATGAGCATAAAAGTAATTCCCTAAACTCTCTGTGGGCTCAGTGACTTCGGGCAATTGTCAAATAAAAAGTGAATGTTGGGCAAAAAAAAAAAAAACTGGTACATCTCTGCCATGCATGTGCATTTACTCACATTGGAACTCCTTATAAACACATCAGAAGTTCAAGTGCAGAAAATACTTGAAAAAAAAAACCTGCTGAGCTGCCAGAAATCCAGTGAGCTCCTCACTTCCTGTATGAGCTGACAACGCTGCCTCTGCTGCACTGAAATCCCAGGCAGTGTTGTCACCTCTACATACTTCTACAGAATCCCTCCACTCATCGCCATAACATTAGAAGGAGGTGTTCTGTAGTTCAGCAGTGGAGAACTCAGGCACGGCTGACAACACCGGTTGGGATTTTAGTGCAGCAGAGGCAGCGTTGTCAGCTCATACAGTTAGTTAGGAGGTCGCTGGATTTCTGGTGGACCAGCAGGTCTCTCTCTGTATTTAGCACTGTTAGAACTGAGGGTCCAGTCACACTTCTGCCTTGCAGTGATGCGGATGGTAACGCTCGTGTTACCACCATAGGGAAATGTAAATGGGGCTTCAGCCACAAAAACTCTGAAAGTACAGAAGAATACACGCTGGTCTACCAGGAATCAAAAAACGTACCCAACATGCATTGTGGTGACATTTGTTTTGAATTGTCCCCCAACACACCAAGGCAGAGAGGCCCCCAAACTAAACCCCATCGGTCAAATCTGGTCCACTGCAAGAGTCTGGCCTCTGATGTAAGGGGGGGGTCAAATGTAAGGGTGAGGTATTGATGGGGCACCTGATGTAAGGGGGGGGTGATGTAAGGGGGGACTCTGATGGGGCACCTGATGTAAGGGGGGGGTGATGTAAGGGGGGACTCTGATGGGGCACCTGATGTAAGGGGGGGGTGATGTAAGGGGGGACTCTGATGGGGCACCTGATGTAAGGGGGGGGGTGATGTAAGGGGGGACTCTGATGGGGCACCTGATGTAAGGGGGGGTGATGTAAGGGGGGACTCTGATGGGGCACCTGATGTAAGGGGGGGGTGATGTAAGGGGGGACTCTGATGGGGCACCTGATGTAAAGGGGGACATTGATAGTGTCTCTAATGTAAGTAGGGACTCTAATGTAAGGGGGGGACTCTGATGGTGACTCCTATGTAAGGAGGTACCCCCCTGATGCAATGGGGGCCTCTGGTGGGGACTCTGATGTTAGGGAGAACTCTGATGGAGTGCATCTAGGGGGAAGTCTGATAGGGGCTGTCCTATAAGGATGGACTGTTATGTAAGGGGGGCTTTGATGGGGAGTCTGATATCAGGGGAACTTTCCTGGGGACTCTAAGGAGGGGCTCTGATGTAAGGGTGTCTCTGATGGGGAGCCTGATGTAAGGGGGGAGTCTGATGAGGATTCTGATGTAAGGGGGGGACTCTGATGGGGATATTGATGTAAGGAGGACTTTAATGGGAATTCTGTTGTAAGAGGGGCTCTGATGGGGACTCTGATATAGGGAGGGCTTCTCATGGGGACCCTGATTTGAAGGGGGACTTTGATGGGGATTATGATTTAAAGGGGGACTATGATGTAATGGGGCAGTCTGATAGGGGCTGTCATATAAGGACAGACTGTTATGTATGGGGGACTTTGATGGGGATCCTGATGTAAGGAGGACTTTGATGGGGAGTCTAAGGAGGGGCTCTGATGTAAGGAGGACTTTAATGGGAATTCTGTTGGAAGAGGGGCTCTGATGGGGACTCTGATATACGGAGGGCTTCTCATGGGGACCCTGATTTGAAGGGGGACTTTGATGAGGATTCTGATGTAAGGAGGGAATCTGATGGGTGCTCTGATATAAGAAAGGACTCTAATGGGGACCCTGATGTAAGGGGGACTTTGATATGGACTCTAATGTAAGATAGGACTCTAATGCAATGGTGGCTCTGATGTAAGGGGGGACTCCGATGGGGACTCTCATGTAAGATGGGACTGTGATGTAAGGAGGGCTGTGATGGGGACCCTGATGTAAGGGGGGACTTTGAAGAGGACTCCAATGTAAAGAGGGACCCTGATGTAAGGGTGACTCTGATGTAAGGAGGGACTCTGATGGGAACTCAATGCACAGTTGTGTTGCATTAGAAAAAAGGGTCGTGTGCTTTCTGAGGCCCGTTAGGGTGCGCTCGGCAGCCGGTTCATTTGATTGGATGCCTGAACTCAGTGATAAGACGTAGGCGGCCTAAACATGGAGGGGGAGGGATGGATTTATGAAATGTACAGTTTTTTGTTTTTTTTGCCCTGACATGACCTTTAACCTTCTTGAATTCACAATCTGTGATGTGTGCAGTTTACAGCTGTATATATTGTATTATAATATAATGGATCATTGTTGCTGATTGTTGAACATTAGAGAAGGAGTTGACTTTTTGTATAAGGATCTGACCTGCTTGTATATAGACGGATCCTGTGATTGGTCACTGTGTAGATATTGTACAGACTGTGAATGTTTCCTGTGTATGATCATTAAAGTTATGACTGTTACCATCACCAAAAAAAAAAAAAAAGTCTATCTCTGTCCGAGCACTGGCATGACTTGTACATACCTACCTGGGTAAGCTCTGGGGTGGGTATTGAGGCGCACCCCATACAAAGGTTCAAGGGTTGTGTATATCCAACGTGTTTCGGGGGGGGGAGCATCCCCCTTCCTCAGGGCGAGTGTACCAGGGAATTATAAAATGCAAAACATCCCATAAATATCTCCTACAAAATATAAATATGATGTACGGCCAGCAATGATCTATAACCACTTGCTGAACCGCCCTTTTCTGGCACTTTTTTATTTTACAAGTTTAAATCAGTATTTTATTCTAGAAAATTACTTATAACGCCCCAAACAATATATATATATATTTTTTTTTTTTTTAAGCAGAGACCCCAAGAGAATAAAATGGCGGTCGTTGAAATATTTTACGTCACACTGTATTTGCGGCTTTTCAAATGCAATTTTTTTTTTTTAGGAAAAAATACACTTTAATGAATAAAAAAAAAAAAAAAAAAAAAAAACAATATATTACTACATTTTTTTTTGTATAATGTGAAAGATGATGTTACGCTGAGTAAATAGATACCTAACATGTCATGTCTTTAAAATTGAGCACGCTTGTGGAATGGCGCCAAACTACGGTGCTTAAAAATCACTTTTCTACAGGTTACCAGATTAGTGGTACAGAGGGGGGCCAGCGCTAGAATTATTGCTGATTGCGGCGATACCTCACGTGTGTGGTGTGATCACCGTTTATATATGCATACGTGACTTACCTATGCGTTCGCTTCTGTGTGCGAGCTCGGAGGGACGGGGCATTTTAATTTTTTTTTTCTAATTTATTTTACTTTTTATTTTTACACTGTCCATATAAAAAAAAATGATGGGGCTTTTTAATTTATTTATTTTTTTTTGTTGTTATTTATTTTACTTTTTATTTTTACACTGTCCCTATAAAAAAAAAAAATTGATGGGGCATTTTAATTTATTTTATTTTTTTTGTTGTTATTTATTTTACTTTTTATTTTTACACTGTCCCTATAAAAAAAAAAAATTGATGGGGCATTTTAATTTATTTTATTTTTTTTTGTTGTTATTTATTTTACTTTTTATTTTTACACTGTCCCTATAAAAAAAAAAAAAAAAATGATGGGGCATTTTAATTTATTTAGTTTTTTTGTTGTAGTTTATTTTACTTTTTATTTTTACACTTTCCCTTTAAAAAAATATTTTTTTGATCACTTTTATTCCTATTACAAGGAATCTAAATATCCCTTGTAATAGAAAATAGCATGACAGATCCTCTTTAATGTGAGATATGGGATCAAAAAGGCCTCAGATCTCATATTTACACCTAAAACCAAAAAAAAAAAAAAAAAGAAAAAATAATTTTACCTTTCAGAGATAAAACAAAAAAAAAAAATCATCCCTTTAAGGCCGGAAGGGATGAGGGCGCTTTAAAAAAAAAAAAAATCATATTTATTTTATTTTTTATTTTTCCCAGGCAGCCAATCCCTTCTACAGTTAGTGGAAACACAGTTAACCCCTTTATCGCCCCCCTGATGTTAACCCCTTCCCTGCCAGTGACATTAGTACAGTGACAGTGCATATTTTTAGCACTGATCACTGTAATAAAGTCACTGGTTCCCAAAAAAGTGTAAAAAATTTCAGTTAGGTGTCCGATCTGTCCGCCGCAATGTCGCCGTCCCGCAAAGAATCGCAGATCACCGCCATTACTAGTAAAAAAGAAAAAAAATGCCATAAATCTATCCCCTATTTTGTAGGTGTGATAACTTTTGCGCAAACCAAACAATATACGCTTATTGGGGGGTTTTGTTACCAAAAATATGTAGCAAAATACAAACTGGCCTAAATTGATGAAGAAATTTAATTTTTTTTTTTTTTATTATTGGGTATGTTTTATCGCAGAAAATAAAAAAATATTGTTTTTTTTTTTAAATTGTCAGTCTTTTTTTGCTTATAGCACAAAAAATAACCCCCCCAGAGGTGATCAAATACCACCAAAAGAAATCTCTATTTGAGGGAAAAAAAAGGACATTAAATTTATTTGGGTGCAACGTCGTACGACCGCGCAATTGTCAGCTAAAATAACGCAGTGCCGTATCACAAAAAATGGCCTGGTCATTAAGGAGGGGGTAAATCCTTCCGGGGCTGAAGTGGTTAATGGCATCCCAGTCTTAGTTCGTAGGGTTCACTGTCATCACACTTCCCTACTTTTTGAGATGGGAATCAGGGACACCTATTAGCAAAAGTATGAAGGCATAGGACACACCCCCTGCCACACCCCCCTCCTTAAAGGAGAATTATTCCAAAAATGATTAGTTAAACCCACAAAGTGCTTTATTTTACCATTACTATTATTTTATATCGGCTTCTGAAATTTACAAATTCAGCAATTTAAAAATCAGATGAAAGGTTTAGCGCTGGGAAACACTTTTTGAAAGATAAAAAGTGCATTTTATATACAACTATATGGATCAGACCAAAATGAGGGACAAATGAGGAGAAAAGAGGGACAGAGGGACATTTCTCCAAATCAGGGACAGTCCCTCGAAATCAGGGACAGTTGGGAGCTATGCAATATTGAGTTGGCTCCTCCCTTTGCAGCTATAACAGCTTCACCTCTTCTGGGAAGGCTGTCCACAAGGTTTAGGAGGGTGTCTATGGGAATGTTTGACCATTCTTCCAGAAGAGCATTTGTGAGGTCAGGCACTGATGTTGGACGAGAAGGCCTGGCTCGCAGTCTCCGCTAAAATTCATCCCAAAGGTGTTCTATCAGGTTGAGATCAGGACTCTGTGCAGGCCAGTCAAGTTCCTCCACCCCAAACTCGCTCCTCCATGTCTTTATGGACCTTGCTTTGTGCATTGGTTGTCATTGTGGAACAGGAAGGGGCCGTCCCCAAACTGTTCCCACAAAGTTGGGAGCATGAAATTGTCCAAAATGTCTTGGTATGCTGATGCCTTAGGAGTTCCCTTCACTGGAACTAACGGGCCAAGCCCAACTCTTGAAAAACCACCCCCCACACCATAATCCCCCCCCACTAAATGATTTGGACCAGTGCACAAAGCAAGGTCCATAAAGACACGGATGAGTGAGTTTGGGGTGGAGGAACTTGACTGGCCTGCACAGAGCCCTGACCTCAACACGATTCATGTGCGTGTAAAGGTTGGCGTCCCAATACTTTTGGTAATATAGTGTATAAACATATTGCGGTCGGCAAGTGGATAATATTTTGCAAGAGATATTTATGGCATGTTTCAGTTTTTATTGTTCTCTTACTTTAGGCATGAGGAAGGGGGAGGCCCTTCTCCTGAAACCTGTTGGATATACTTGATACTCTTAACCAATAAATGTTTTGAATAGACCTCTAAATGATATGGACATTTTGTACTGGGGGGTCCTCAATATCCACCCTGGAACTTGTCATCTGCTGAGCGTTCTTTTGAGAGGTAACAGCCCGGAACCGGAATAAAGTCCCTCTGTACTGCACCTTGCCTGTGTTTGAGGCCCTTTGAAGGAGGGCTTCCTTCGCTGTGTAGTTACCAATACCTAACCTGACCGATACTTGTCCAGCGCTATCAGTCACATGTATCAGAAGCCTACCTGGGGTCCAAAGCAAAGTCCAGGCTGATATCCCTCACCCTATGGGTATTGCTCTTCAAGCCCTGATGAAGGTGCATTGACCCCCGAAACACTTTGCAGAATAAAATCTCTTATGGGCTGTATGAACTAGTGTTGGGCTCCCATCTTCTCAATTGTTTAAGTGATTGCTGAAGAAAAAACGATTCTTTTTATGATACACTTGTCAGAACTAGGGATGAGCCGAACACCCCCCTGTTCGGTTCGCACCAGAACATGCGAACAGGAAAAAAGTTCGTTCGAACATGCGAACACCGTTAAAGTCTATGGGACACGAACATGAATAATCAAAAGTGCTAATTTTAAAGGCTTATATGCAAGTTATTGTCATAAAAAGTGTTTGGGGACCTGGGTCCTGCCCCAGGGGACATGGATCAATGCAAAAAAAAGTTTTAAAAACGGCCGTTTTTTCAGGAGCAGTGATTTTAATGATGCTTAAAGTCAAACAATAAAAGTGTAATATCCCTTTAAATTTCGTACCTGGGGGGTGTCTATAGTATGCCTGTAAAGGGGCGCATGTTTCCTGTGTTTAGAACAGTCTGACAGCAAAATGACATTTTGAAGGAAAAAACTCATTTAAAACTACTCGCGGCTATTGCATTGCCGACAATACACATAGAAGTTCATTGATAAAAACGGCATGGGAATTCCCCAAAGGGGAACCCCGAACCAAAATTAAAAAAAAAAAAGACGTGGGAGTCCCCCTAAATTCCATACCAGGCCCTTCAGGTCTGGTATGGATATTAAGGGGAACCCCGGCCAAAATTTAAAAAAAAAAATGACGTGGGGTTCCCCCTAAATTCCATACCAGACCCTTCAGGTCTGGTATGGATTTTAAGGGGAACCCCGCGCCAAAAAAAAAAAAAAAAAAAAAACCGGCGTGGGGTCCCCCCAAAAATCCATACCAGACCCTTATCCGAGCATGCAACCTGGCAGGCCGCAGGAAAAGAGGGGGGGACGAGAGTGCGCCCCCCCCCTCCTGAACCGTACCAGGCCACATGCCCTCAACATTGGGAGGGTGCTTTGGGGTAGCCCCCCAAAACACCTTGTCCCCATGTTGATGAGGACAAGGGCCTCATCCCCACAACCGTGGCCGGTGGTTGTGGGGGTCTGCGGGCGGGGGGCTTATCGGAATCTGGAAGCCCCCTTTAACAAGGGGACCCCCAGATCCCGGCCCCCCCCTGTGTGAAATGGTAAGGGGGTACAAAAGTACCCCTACCATTTCACTAAAAAACTGTCAAAAATGTTAAAAATGACAAGAGACAGTTTTTGACAATTCCTTTATTTAAATACTTCTTCTTTCTTCTATCTTCCTTCATCTTCTGGTTCTTCTGGTTCTTCCTCCGGCGTTCTCGTCCAGCATCTCCTCCGCGGCGTCTTCTATCTTCTTCTCCTCGGGCCGCTCCGCACCCATGGCATGGGGGGAGGCTCCCGCTCTTCTCTTCTTCTTCATCTTCTTCTCTTCTTCTTTTCTTCTCTTCTTCATTTTCTTCTCCGGGCCGCTCCGCATCCATGCTGGCATGGAGGGAGGCTCCCGCTGTGTGACGGCGCTCCTCGTCTGACAGTTCTTAAATAACGGGGGGCGGGGCCACCCGGTGACCCCGCCCCCTCTGACGCACGGGACATGACGGGACTTCCCTGTGGCATTCCCCATGACGTCACAGGGAAGTCCTGTCAAGTCACCGTGTGTCAGAGGGGGGCGGGGTCACCGGGTGGCCCCGCCCCCCGTTATTTAAGAACTGTCAGACGAGGAGCGTCGTCACACAGCGGGAGCCTCCCTCCATGATGCCAGCATGGGTGCGGAGCGGCCCGGAGAAGAAAATGAAGAAGAGAAGAAAAGAAGAAGAGAAGAAGAGAAGAAGATGAAGAAGAAGAGAAGAGCGGGAGCCTCCCCCCCATGCCATGGGTGCGGAGCGGTCCGAGGAGAAGAAGATAGAAGACGCCGCGGAGGAGATGCTGGACGAGAACGCCGGAGGAAGAACCAGAAGAGCCAGAAGAACCAGAAGAACCAGAAGATGAAGGAAGATTTTTGACAGTTTTTTAGTGAAATGGTAGGGGTACTTTTGTACCCCCTTACCATTTCACACAGGGGGGGGGCCGGGATCTGGGGGTCCCCTTGTTAAAGGGGGCTTCCAGATTCCGATAAGCCCCCCGCCCGCAGACCCCCACAACCACCGGCCAGGGTTGTGGGGATGAGGCCCTTGTCCTCATCAACATGGGGACAAGGTGTTTTGGGGGGCTACCCCAAAGCACCCTCCCAATGTTGAGGGCATGTGGCCTGGTACGGTTCAGGAGGGGGGGGCGCACTCTCGTCCCCCCCTCTTTTCCTGCGGCCTGCCAGGTTGCGTGCTCGGATAAGGGTCTGGTATGGATTTTTGGGGGGACCCCACGCCGTTTTTTTTTTTTTGGCGCGGGGTTCCCCTTAAAATCCATACCAGACCTGAAGGGTCTGGTATGGAATTTAGGGGGAACCCCACGTCATTTTTTTTTTAAATTTTGGCCGGGGTTCCCCTTAATATCCATATCAGACCTGAAGGGCCTGGTATGGAATTTAGGGGGACTCCCACGTCATTTTTTTTTTTAAATTTTGGTTCGGGGTTCCCCTTTGGGGAATTCCCATGCCGTTTTTATCAATGAACTTCTATGTGTATTGTCGGCAATGCAATAGCCGCGGGTAGTTTTAAATGAGTTTTTTCCTTCAAAATGTCATTTTGCTGTCAGACTGTTCTAAACACAGGAAACATGCGCCCCTTTACAGGCATACTATAGACACCCCCCAGGTATGAAATTTAAAGGGATATTACACTTTTATTGTTTGACTTTAAGCATTATTAAAATCACTGCTCCTGAAAAAACGGCCGTTTTTAAAACTTTTTTTTGCATTGATCCATGTCCCCTGGGGCAGGACCCGGGTCCCCAAACACTTTTTATGACAATAACTTGCATATAAGCCTTTAAAATTAGCACTTTTGATTTCTCCCATAGACTTTTAAAGGGTGTTCCGCAGCATTCGAATTTGCCGCGAACACCCCAAATTGTTCGCTGTTCGACTCGAACTCGAAGCTCATCCCTAGTCAGAACGGAATATGGAGCCAAGGCACCGCCCACTTTTTCCCAAAAAAATGCAGTAAATGCACCCACTTTGTTAATAAAAAAAGCCCCTGTGGCAATGGCAGATGGAACCTCCCAGTTTACAGATTCCTGTGAATGGATGACGTGGCTTTGTGGGCGGAGCCACACTAAGTTTGAAAGAAAAACATTGTTGCAGGAAGAAGCACCCACAAATCAGGTAAGAGGAGGGAGGAGTTGAAGGGGGGGGGGGTGAGGAATGGGACCATGTTTCATGTTACACCCGAAAGTAGAGTATGTCTTTAAGGCCTCATCCATACATTCAGTGCCCTATGAAGAGTGATCCACATTGGATTGCTTTTCAGAGGACATCTGACAGTCAGTGAGGAGGCATTATGTTGCATTGCCCTATGTTATCACCTGGTGATCGGGCCAGTAACACACCTCCTGTATTAGAGCGCCCCCACTCTGGATGAAGGAGCAACAGAGACAACTTTGGACAGCAGCATTGTCAGTCTGGGGGGGGGTGTTAGATGGACTAGCAGATTTCGATACACTAACAAATTAAAGCCAAACTCCAACTCACACTTTATACTCAGTTATAGTAACAAGTTTTGTTCCTTTTTGGTTTTACATAAATAAATAAAAGCTGATCATTGTAAGCACCCCATGTCACAAATGGTTTGTCTCATCCCTGTAACTGCTACATCCTTAGAACAGCTTGATCTTTTGAAAAAACAACAGACTTACTGACTGGATCGCCAGGTGAAAAAAAAGAAAACGAATGCAGCTATCACATCTAAGAATTGGTAAGCTGCAATATAATAAATGTTGGCTTTTGGGTTTTAATATTTTAAGTCAGGGGCATACGTACAGGGGGGCATACGTACAGGGGGCATACATACAGGGGGGCATACATACAGGGGGCATACATACAGGGGGGCATACATACGGGGGGGCATACGTACAGAGGGCATGCGTACAGAGGGCATGCGTACAGGGGGGCATACGTACAGGGGGGCATACGTACAGGGGGGCATATGCACAGGGGGGCATACGTACAGGGGGCATACATACAGGGGGCATACGTACAGGGGGCATGCATACAGGGGGGCATATGTACAGGGGGTATATGTACAGGGGGCATACATACAGGGGGCATGCGTACAGGGGGGCATACGTACAGGGGGGCATACGTACAGGGGGGGCATACGTACAGAGGGCATGCGTACAGGGGGGCATACGTACAGGGAGCATACGTACAGGGGGGCATACGTACGGGGGGGCATACGTACAGAGGGCATGCGTACAGGGGGGCATACGTACAGGGGCGCATACCTACAGGGGGGCATATGTACAGGGGGCATACATACAGGGGGCATGCGTACAGGGGGGCATATGTACAGGGGGCATACGTACAGGGGGCATGCGTACGGGGGGCATACGTATGGGGGGCATACATACAGGGGGGCAAAAGTACAGGGGGGCATATGTACAGGGGGGCATACATACAGGGGGCATACATACAGGGAGGCATATGTACCGGGGGCATACATACAGGGAGGCATATGTACCGGGGGCATACATACAGGGAGGCATATGTACGGGGGGGCATACATACAGGGGGGCATGCGTACAGGACGGATACGTACAGGGGGTATACATATAGGGAGGCATATGTACAGGGGGGCATACATACAGGGGGGGGCATACATACAGGGGGGCATACATACAGGGGGGCATACATACAGGGGGCATACATACAGGGAGGCATATGTACAGGGGTTACAATTGCAACCCGGCCCCATGCCTGGATAGCAGGGTGCCGGCGGGCGGTGGCATGTAGAGGAACCGATGCCCTCCATTTCCCTCCTTCAGCCGCTGAATGCCCACTTCTCCTCCTCTCCCTCCCGCAGACATTCAGCGGCTGCAGGAGGGAAATGGAGGGTATTGGTTCCTCTACATGTCGCTCCCGCCGCCTCCCTATCCCTGTCCTTCTGCCCCGGACCCCCTGTGTGCTTCCCTGCCCCCCTCACAGCACTACCGGGTTTCCCCCTCCCACCTCCAGCTGCTGCGGGGGATGTGTCAGGATGGAGAGCGGGTACGGGTGTCATTCTCCGGCCCCTTCTTATTGAGTCAGTAATCGGTAATGATCACTGACTTTTTTTTTTTTAAATTAATTTATAGCTGAGACATAGTAAACTGTGTTTACTATGCTCCTGTTTGTGAATGAACAGGAAGCCTCTGTACAGAGCTATTCCTGTTCATTCATTCTGTGCAGCTAAGGTTGCGGAGAAAGGACTGATGAATCTTTACTTGGTTCATTCTGTGTCTCAGAAGTGAGGCATCAGGGGTTTAGACCCCTAAAATTTCACCAAAGCCGATGGGGGTTCTAAAAAATATGCAAAAAAGAAAATGGTAAAAAAAAAAAAAAAACAAAATAAAAAAACGACAGACACCAGTGGTGGAACTACCAGGGTCACAAAGGTCGCACTGGCGACTGGGTCCTGGTGTTCCGCCACTGTGGGGGGATGGCAGAAAGGGGGGGGGCCCGCTGCAGGACCGTAATAAAGGGTCCCACGATGGGAGCATAGGGCCCTGGAATCAGTGGGAAGGGCCCTGGAATCCGTGGGAAGGGCCCTGAAATCAGTGGGAGGGGCCCTGGAATCAGTGGGAGGGGCCCTGGATTTAGTGGGAAGGGCCCTGGAATCAGTGGGAGGGGCCCTGGAATCAGTGGGAAGGGCCCTGGAATCAGTGGGAAGGGCCCTGGAATCCGTGGGAAGGACCTCGGGTCGGTGGCCCAGGGGAGCCCTTCATGGTTTCTCGCACCAGGACCACGAAGGTTCAAGTTATTCCTCTGAATTTAAGTATTTAAAGCCTTTGTTATCCCAGAATTTCATATTCCTGATCTGTGTCTGCTCTCCCATGTACTGCTATGAAGAAGTCTCCTGATCTCTTTGTATCGCTTCCTTTGTGTGAAATCCCTGGAGTCCTTGCCAGTCGCTCTGTTTTACCAATTAAAAACTGACCACACTAAGCAGGAGAACACATCACGGTCAGTTCCTTAGCTATTCTGGGAACTCAGCCTGCTCTCCTTCAATGATCAGACTTGTCCTGACACGCCTCCCCATTCACTGGGAAGATCAGTGTCCTGTTGTTTCTCTTCCACCCAGCTCTCATGCAGCTGAGGACCGAGGGAATTAAAAAAAAAAAAAAAAAGGTATTTATAATGTATTTTTCTATCTATACACAAATGTTTTGCCTCTTATTTCTATTTTAAACTGAATGCGTCGTTTTACGTGGTGATCGTTTACGATCGCTATAAGTTCCACATAGTGATACGTCACAATAAATGCCCCGTAGTCCCCCCCCCCCGGGTAGAACGAGGACATCCTTCGGAGATTTATTTATTTCCATCAGATAAAGTCATTTCCAGATTCTCCTTTCATATCCCTCGGGGGAGGGGGGGTCTTTGTGTATCTCGGCTCCCCTCCCCCGGCTTTGTATCCATCTATCTTGACAAATTCACACGGAGGTTTTACATTGTAAACATTTATTTATAATTAGATCTGTAAACAAACAATACCAAATAAAAAAATGGTAAAAAATGTTTTATACAAATCCTACAATAAACACACTCGGGGGGGGGGGGGGAGAGGGGGAGGGGGGAGGGGAGGGGGGGAGGGGAGGGGGGAGGGGGGTAAGTGCTCTCAGCAAAACAAGTGAATTGCACATTTCATTCTAGAAATACTTTCATTCTGTAAATCCCGGCCAATCATAGAAGGCGTACTTATTAAGGAGGAACTCCAGTTAAGAAAAGGAAAAAAGAGAATAAAATCGTTTAGGGTTCTGGAAAAAAAAATTGTGAAAAGTGTCCCCCCCTGATATGTCCTGACCTCTAATTCCCCCCTCCCCCCAACCTTTACAGCCTGAAAAGCGCTTCGGAAGCAAAACGTTTTCCCCCCAAAAATTGGATTTGTAAGACCGCTGCGCAAATACGGCGTGACGTAAAAATATTGCAACGACCGCCATTTTATTCTCTAGGGTCTCTGCTAAAACAAATATGTATAATGTTTGGGGGGGGGGGGGGGGTTCTAAGTAATTTTCTAGCTCAAAAAAATACTAATTTCTATTTGTAAGCAAAAAGTTCCAATTGGCTGTCATGGGGGGGGGGGGGGGGGGAGGGTTGGACCCTCTGCCAGGTTTTTTCTTGCTGTCTGTGTCACCCCTGCAGAGATTCAGCCTCTTTTTTTTATCCCGGTGACCTGAATGGGCGGATGTCAGTCTGGAGGAGGCGCGCTACATTTGCACGCGGACCGCCCCTGGGTAACGCCCACATGCGATGCCGAGCCTCCATCTTTAAATGTGCTGAAATCCAATAGGCAAGTCTGGGACAGTCAGGCTGGGGGGGGGGGGGGGGGGGGCTAGATGATACTGTGTCTTTTCCATCCGGGAAAGGAGGCGGGGCTCTACCTGACTTGCTGCAGCTTCTCATATGATTGGCTGAAATAGTGGATATGATTAGTGGATAGGCCGGGCACTTTAATAGAGTTTGTGTGCTTTTTATTTTTTTTATTGTTTTAGGGCCCACAAAAAAAAAAAAAAAAAGCAGCGGATGCAGCCAATCCGCCGGCTCTGCCAGCCTCAGTTGAAATTGCAGCTGGTGTGCACTGGCCTGGAGGGAAAATGGCAAATTTCATACAAGGGCTTCAACCCCCTTTCTTGTTTTTCTTCCTTTCCTAAGTTTGTCCGGAGTTCCTCCTAAACATTTCCTCCTAAAATGTATACATTGCAATATACAGCGATACAAATCACAAACGTTACTTCTCCTTCATAGGTGCAAAAAAAAAAAAAATCAATCAGTGTAATAAAAACACAAAGATACAACACAATCACTATTGTAAAAGGGGCACTCCGCTATCAGAAGGTACCGGACAGATAATAAATGGGCACAATGGGGGCGTTAATCTTTTTTTTTTTATTATTATTAAAGGACCATCAATATACCCGGTGAAGGGACTATCCTCAGGTGACACAGAGAGATAAAACGGATCTTCCTACATAAGTTGTACTTGTTTATCTGCAGCCCTCTCTTCTGTACATCCATTCAAAGTGCAGAATTTTTACAGCTTGTCTGAGCTGTCAGAAAAAAAAAGGGGGGGGGGAACTGAAACTACACTGTGCACAGCTCAGTGAGGAGAGCTAAGTGAGAGCTGATTGGAGGGAAGAGACCCCCCCCCCCCCCCTTTTACACAGCACACGGGGTTTTCTTAATTTGAGTAATTACGAATCAACGAATTTGTTGAATTTCGGCGAAAAAACAAATTCGGAAACCAAACGAATTGCACACGTCTGAGACCTGGAGAGGTGACGGGTCTCAGAGACTCAACAAATTCACCCACATAAGTTGTACCTGATTACTTATTATTAGTTAGTTATTATTTTGGGTTTTCAAATTTTTGGGTTTTCGGATTTTCATTCTTATGTTTTGATTTTCTCATTTTCGGATTTTTGGATTTTTCAAATTTACGAAGCTACGAATTTTCTCAAACAAATTCATTATGCAGGTTTTCGTTGTTTAGAATATTTCCGAATTAACGAATTTGTCAAATTTCGTTGAAAGAAACTAATTCGGAAACCAAACGAATTGCACATGTCTGAGACCCGGAGAGGTGACCGGTCTCAGAGACTAAACAAATTCACCTGCATATGTTGTACCTGTTTATCTGCAGCCATCTCACCTCTACAGCCAATGAAAATGCAGAATTTATGCAGCTTTTCTGAGCTTTCAGATGGCGGGGGGGAGCTGATGGTCCGCTCTGCAGAGCTCAGTGAGAGCTGATTGGAGAGAAGGGACACCTCCCCCTTCACACAGCATACAGGGACTGGGGTTGCCACCTCATCCCTTTAAAACCAAACACATTATTTACGTGGGTTCTGTGGCTTATTAAGGCGTAAATTAAACTCACTTGGTGCCTTATCTGCATTAAATTAGCCTCAGAACCCATGTAATTCATATGTGTTCGGGTTTAAAGGGATGAGGTGGCAACCCTAACGGGGACAGAGCTGAGGCTGTCAATCACAGGCTGTGTGCACTGGAGCTCCCCTGTCACCTTTTATCTCTTGGTGTCAGGAAAAACTTGTCAGAAGTGACTCATGCAGATAGCAGAGGAAGGAGGCAGCAGACAGAAATGACACTCAGTGCTCTGGACTGAGACAAGTACACACTATAGAGGGATGTGCTTTGTTCAGATTTCACGTCTGAGGTTTACAAACACTTTAAAGCGGGGGGGGAGCTCAAACTGGCAGCCCTCCAGCTGTTGCGGACACTACTAGTCCTATCATGCCTCTGCCCATGGGAGTCATGCCTGTAACTATCAGCCTTGCAATGCCTCATGGGAATTCTAGTTCTGCAACAGCTGGAAGCCCGCCAGTTTGAGACCCCTCTGCGTTTAAAGGATACATTCACCTTTGGGAACAGATTATATGTTCCACACGTTTTTTAGGTTAGGTCTGAAAAACTGACAGGTGGACCCGATCGGAAAGCCCATATGAAAGGGCCCCCCCTTTTTTTTATTAAGTGAACTTCTCATTTAAGAAGGGATACTTATTAGTTAAAGTCTGACATTCGTCAAAGGCAGGTGAATCATTTGTCTGCATGTGTTTTAAATACACAGCGATTGGTTTCACCACCAGCGAATGTTTGGGGAAAGTATAAGTTGACCCCTATTCATTCGGCCCGTGCTTGCAGTGCTCATTTTTTGCCACCAGGGGTCCCCGTTTCCTCATTATTTCTTCTCTAGGTAAATTCTCTATTATAAATTCTGTATACAATGTATGTGTACGATTATCTGTGTGCCGCCTATTTACAAGACGCCCAAAACAAAAGTCAGTTCTTGGCAAAAAGAATAAAATAAAAATACAATGTATCTGTGAACTCTGCAGATCCATAAAACAATCAAAAATCTTTGTGTATAAAGAAAACCTTTGTCCAGGTGATACTATGTGATAAACTAGGTAATGCTAGGTGGAGATTCTTAATTACTTCTATATAAATACAATCATCAGAAGGTCAGGAAATGTAGAAAGTTATCATGTAAATCATTGTTACATTGTGATCATTAGTGATACGAGGTTCCAGCAGCGTGCTTTGTAAAAGATTACTTTGCAAAAACTAAGAATGAACCCGACACATAGGGGGGGGACCTCTCTGACGTGTGACACAGTCCGTGCCGCCGCGGGGGGGGGAGAGGAGACCTCCCTGACGGGTGACGCAGTCCGTGCCTCCCTGACAGGTGACGCAGTCCGTGCCTCCCTGACGGGTGACGCAGTCCGTGCCTCCCTGACGGGTGACGCAGTCCGTGCCTCCCTGACGGGTGACGCAGTCCGTGCCTCCCTGACGGGTGACGCAGTCCGTGCCTCTCTGACGTGTGACGCAGTCCGTGCCGCCGCGGGGGGGGGAGAGGAGACCTCCCTGACGGGTGAAGCAGTCCGTGCCTCCCTGACAGGTGACGCGGTCCGTGCCTCCCTGACGGGTGACGCGGTCCGTGCCTCCCTGACGGGTGACGCGGTCCGTGCCTCCCTGACGGGTGACGCGGTCCGTGCCTCCCTGACGGGTGACGCGGTCCGTGCCTCCCTGACGGGTGACGCGGTCCGTGCCTCCCTGACGGGTGACGCGGTCCGTGCCTCCCTGACAGGTGACGCAGTCCGTGCCACCGTGGAGGGGAAGGGAGACCCCCCTGACGTGTGATAAAGTCCGTGTTTTGAGGCCGGCCAAAACATCTGCTCTACAAAACAAACTGTTGCTTCTGGACCGCGCCTGATCCCACAATTACATCATACCGGTCCACCAAACTGTTTGCGGAGGAGCGGCGGGTTTACTAAACAAGCAGGAGGCACAACAGATCAGGGTCACACTTTGTGCGTCTGCATTTTTCATGCGCTACCATTGAAAAGTGCACCAAGAAAAGGACTTGCACCCTTTTTTTTCCAAGACGCATGGAAGAGCATTGCATAGGTGCGAATGGGCCCCACAGACAGTAATAGGATTCCTCTAGTCTAGACAGATCACATAGCCGTTAATAGGGACAGTTGACTGGAACTTAAAATTTAAATGTCAACTGTGCCCCCCTCCCCCCCAAGCAGGACGCTGAAAATTCTTTATTTTGTCTTGAGAAAGAACAGTGCACCTAATGGTATGGGGGGGGGGGGGGGGCGCCTCGGCACTCCCGTTCTGTAATCACCTAGGTGTGTATCTGCAGTGTGAGATCGAAGGCACCGCTGTCTGTGACTGCCGGTCTCAGGAGATCTTGAGTGAGATTTGGTGATGTCTGGGCTGCTCACTGTTCTCCTTGCTGGAGGCTCCGACATGAGGAAGCAAAGCCCCGCCTCTACCAAGATGTCCGCCATCACACAGAAGGCATGGTAAGTCTTTAATGGGGAAAACATCAGCTGCAAGGATACCTAAGGCACCACAGGGGACTAGTCCTTGGTACTGTAGCTGTCGTTTTTTGCCCACCCTCCAGACTCCAGTTCCACTTTAATGACCACTGGTGGTTGTTGGTGGGGGTTTTTTTGGGGGGGGGGGGGGGTGGCAAACCACCACCCCCCCAGTCGGTCAAAACCCCCCTTGCTCCCCGCTGTTAGCCTCTGGCTCTAATCACGTGCTTAAAAAATATTGACCCCCCCCTATTGGAATACATGCATCCGGTACCCTGCATGTAGATTAGGGGGCCGGATGCATGGATGAGGGGGGGCAGCCCTGTGCACCCCTAATGGACGGGCCGCCACTGCCTACTATGGGAAACCTTCATAAGCCCACCACCTCCTGGGTACACTGACGCCCCCTTTGGGTACAGTGACTTCTCTGGGTACACTGACCACCCTGGGTACACTGACCACCATGGGTACACTGACCGCCCACTGGGTACATTGACCACCCCCTGAGTACACTGACCGCCCACTGGGTACATTGACCACCCTGGGTACATCAACCAAACACTTGGAAACTGTGATATAAAACATCTACTAATGACATTCACAAAGCTATGTGTTAAGTAGTATCTAATCACATTGAGTTGGACTTCTGTAATGTTGAAGATGTTCAACCACTCATTCTCATGGCCTCCTGATCTTAGATGATTGTCAGTAAGATTCTTCAAGATTCATAGCCATGCAGGTAACACCTTCCATGATCACCATGGAATTTGTGAAGACAGATGTTGATTAACCAAGTATAGGATGGGAGGTGTGGAACATTTGGGAACCCCTCCCGTCCTGTTCCTATAATCCAAACAGCATGGTCCAATAAAAGTGTGGACATTACTTCAAACTCTCCGAGTCACATGGTTGAAAATGTAAACTGCTGTCAGATTGCCAGAGTAGAGACATGAAATCAGTATCATATGTGCTAGGTGGTGCTGAAGGCCTCCACTCCATTTTAGAGAACAGATGGGTTCTTCCACATCTTTTATGAACCAGTTGTCCTATCTGACCAGAATGAGAACCTTAACATTACACAAGTCCAGCACAATGTGGCCACTAATATATAGACACGACAACCTCCACAGACATATGATATATGTAAAACCTTTCATACCTGCAGGGACGATAACAGAAACGTGAAGCCTATAAAATTGTCACCCAGTGTCAGGACCTGGATCACCTGTTGGTGGCACTGTGGTTCCCTGGGCAGAGGGTTGTGGTACCAGTATCCAGCACCAGGTGGAGACTGATTACTGGGATCTGCTGGCTGCCAATGGTGGACACTGGAACTAAAACGCTCCACCCAGGGAATCACAGTGCAACCAGCAGGTGATCCAGGTCCTAACACCCAGCCTATTCTCTGCTAGCTGCCATTTTATGCTACAGGAGGCTTAAAGGGAAATTATAATGGTTTGGGGGTCTATTTATTGTCTATTTGTATATATCTGTTTGTATTATTATTTATATAAAATCTTTGTTTTATAAATAAATATTTAATACAGGACACAGTCATCACACTAGATTCCCAGAGAGAGCACGGCAGTAGCTGCTTGCCTTCAGACTCTCTGTATGTATTGTAAATTGCTACACAGTGGGGGGAGGAGCCACTACTCACAGTCATTGAGCTGTGTGTTAATGTCAGCTTGAGCTATTGGGCTTTCTAAACAACATGATGTTTTCAGTACAGCAGATAGGGATAGCCTGAGAAAAAGCCTGGGAAAAAAAAACAGGGCCTACAGCTCCACTTGTAGGCTGAATATAAAAATACATATCATTTAATATACAATATTTAATATCTACCTGACCAGAAAAAGAAGGAAGAATTATTTTAAGTGTTCATGTTCAAAAGAATAAAGCAAATTATACAAAACCTCTATATGTTCCCTTTAAACATGACAGCTGACAGCATTATTTTGTAAGGGTTTCGGGCACGTAGCTGGAACATGGCAGTTCTCCATTATGGCTTCTCTTTAATTGTTCTCCTTTCCAAAACATTCACCTATTTATCCACTGATGACTTTCTTATCTATTGCTAGGTGACCCTTTGGTATTCACAGATTTAGCTGAAGCCCAAAAAATATATGCGTTTAAATTAGAATTAGGATATATTCCTATTCACTACTTACCAAGTCACCGACCTGGAATGAGAAGGTGTGTATTGTGTCCTGACATCTTCCATGTACTGCTTGCTCAGGGTCAGCAATTCACCAAGAAGAGAGGAAGAAGACGTTGGCTGTTCCCTAGCCTGCCCTTCAGAAACAGGTCATTATTATAAGGAAGCCAGGAAGCCACCAGCCCAGTAACCAGAAAACCTTTACAAACACCATTATAATACTGTTGGATATCAACACCAACAGGACAACCCAACACCAACAGGACAACCCAACACCAACAGGACAACCCAACACCAATAGGCCAACCCAACACCAAAGGTGCAACCCAACACCAATAGGCTAACCCAAAACCAAAAGGACAACCCAACACCAACAGGGCAACCCAACACCAGCTCCTTACATTGGTGGTCAGTGGAAAGAATGTTCCTTAAATTGGAGGTCAGTGGGAAGAATGCTCCTTACATTGGTGATCAGTGAGAAGAATTCCCTTACATTGGTGGTCAGTGGGAAAAATATTACTTACGTTGGTGGTCAGTGGGGAAGATTGCCCCCTTACACTGGAGGTCAGTGAGTAGAATATCCACCTTACAGATGGCTAAATTGATGTCATACTGTTGGCTCTCCAGTGGTGTTGGCCACAGAACAGGCCCCATCAGATGGGAGGTCACAGCTCAAGGAACCCTTAGCAACCTCTGGAGGAATTCTCGTGTTCCACATACCCTGGAAGGCTGTCCTATAACTTTTACACTTTTGTAACTTTTTGATAACTTTACAGTGCATCACTCCATCACAGGGGGGGCTCGCCTGCCCCTCCCAGACTTCTGCAAACATCACCAAGCCGAAGGCACCACTTCGCAACAAACCATCTCTTGTTTGATCAAAACAAATCCTGTCTTTAGTTTTTCAGTGGCCACCGAATTATGTTCCGGATACCTTCATATCAATGTCTGTCAGAGGAGCTATCATTGGCTGGAGTTGTCATGGCCCAAATACCGGATCAGCCGACACGGGAGAGGTAAAGAGTCCAAGAGCCCCAGACGGTTCCTGCCCAGCATGCTGCGAATTTTCAGGCGGCACAAGTGAGTGAGGGGCCTAGGAGGCTCTGAAAGTGAAGCAAGAGGGTCAAAGCATTAAAAATGCTATCATTTTGTTTTTTTAAGGCTAATAGTTTGTTAATATTTAATAATACCTATTATAGTAATAACAATAATAAAGACTAAAATAAATTACATTAAAATAATAAATACATTAAAAAGATAAATAATAATTAAATAATACATTAAAATTACAATTATTATTAAAATATTATTATATATCTAGTATTATATATTAATATTTCTATTTTTATTTTAATGTATTATTTATCATTTTAATTTTATTTATTTTACATTTATTGTTAGTTATAATTATTGTTAATATTATTATTAAAATTATTATCATTTTAACAATATTTTTAAATAAAAAATAATAAATACAATTCAAATGATAAATGATACATTAAATAATAATAATAATAATAATAGGATTAACAACAATTATAACTAATAATAAATTTAAATAAATAATAAATTAATTTAAATTACAAAATAAAAAATGTATACTAATAATAACATTTAATAATAGTTAAAATTTACTAAATAATATTTATAATAATAATAACATTTAATAATAATTAAAATTTTACTAAATAATATTTGGTAAATACAAAATAACAATAGTGAAAGGGAAAATTCATAGTGGAGTCCTTAAAATGGACATAAAGTGGTTTTAGCACCTGATATATTTTATGTTACGCACACTCATGCTTAGTAATAACACAATACTCCCCTGACAATACCTTCATCAGCTTTTCCCTCTTGAGGGACCAGACCAGATCCTCCAGGGTCATCATCTACTTCCTGGACCGAGATGACAAATCTCAGATATAAATCCTGGTGCCTGTGAAGTTCCTGTCTGTGTTCACAAAAGTCTGACACAGATCAACCCCTACTGCAGCATCCCACCTCCGATCAGTGATTGGTCCGATCACTGGAGAGTGAGGAAATGCTTCCCTCCTGCCTGCAGGTTACGCAAAGCTATTAGTGTGGAGCTCAAGGGTGGTGCCTTTTTAGCTAAAAAAGGTGGAGCTTTTGTGAAATAGAGATAGTATTGCTCTATATAGTCAGAATGTAACAATGCTACAGAGAGATCCCCTCTGAATACCAAATTGCAGGACATTTTATATTGAACGATCGATAGACTTACGTGATTTTATCTTGATGCCTTCCCAGTCCGCATAGCTGTCCAAATGTTCCTGCAGCCGGGAACAGAGCGTGACATTCCCTACATAATCCAGGAGGACGTCGATGATCGGACCGGCCAGCGGCTGAGCTCGGCGGTGGACACCATCTCACAAAACTGAGGAGGAAAAACAGATCGATCACCAATATTTATTGTGAGCACCAAATGAAGCACCTAAATCAGATCCTGGCCCGAAAGAGGAGCTGACAATCTAATCCCGTACAACAGTCCACAACGACAGTCTGAATAGAAGACAAAGCCTGATATTTTAGTATTGAGGGGCGAGAACTCTTCTCTGTGTCCCCGTTGGGGAGATTCCCCATACACTTCCTGTCCTGGCGACATAGAGGAAGACTACACTCAGGGAAGGGACAAGGGGGGCAGGCAAGAGGGGGCGGCTACCCTGGGCACTGTGAGGTCGGGGGGCGGGGAGGTACCGCAAGGAGATTGGGTGAGGGAATTTGAGTTGGGGGTGGGAATTTGGGGGAGGCTAGGGGTAAAAGATTTGTGCTGGGAGGGGGGATTTCAGCAGGGGGGTGGATTTGTACTGGGAGGAGGGGGGAATTATTCTTAGGATGGAAGCATGCAGATTAGTGCTCGATTTATTTTTATTTTATTTTTTTTGGGGGGGTATTAGGAATTATTGGGGTATATTTGTGCTAGGAGAGGAAAGTTTTTGGGGGAGGATTTGTGCTAGGAGGGGGGGATGGGGGGAGGGAATTTGTGCTGGGGGGAGTTTTGGGTGGGAGGGGTGAGGATTTGAAGGATTTGACCCTTCAAATTCTGAAATGTGAAGGGGTGGAGGATTTGTTTGATTTGTTCTAGGAGTGTTTTTTTTTTTTGACGGGGGGGGGGGGCTGGGGGGGGGGGGCGGATTTGTACTGGGTAGAGGAAGAAATTATTCTTAGGGAGTAGGCATGCAGATGGGGTGGGGGGTTGCTGACATATAATGCTCATTCATCATGGCGGGGGGGGGGGGGTGAGGATACATACTCAGAGGTGAAATTTAAAGGATGGAGGATTTGTTCTAGGAGTGATTTTTTTTTAGGGGGGGGAGGCATTTGTGCCTTGGGGGCGGATTCGTACTGGGAAGATGGGGAAATTATTCTTAGGGGGTAGGCATGCAGATTAGTGCTCGATTTTTTTTTTTTTTTGGGGGGGGGGGGTATCAGGAATTATTGGGGTGTATTTGTGCTAGAAGAGGAAAGATTTTGGGGGAGGATTTGTGCTAGGAGGGGGAGTTTTTTTGATGGGATTTGTGCTAGAGGGGGGATAAGGGGTGGGAATTTGTGCTGGGAGGGGGGGGGGGGAGTGAGGATTTGAAGGATTTGACCCTTCACTATAATATTTGAGGGGTGGAGGATTTGTTGTAGAAGTGATTTTTTGAGGGGGGGGGCATTTGTGCTGGGGGGGCAGATTTGTACCGGGAGGAGGGGTAAATTATTCTTAGGGGGTAGGCATGCAGATTAGTGGGGGGTTGCTGACTTATAATGCTCATACATCATGGGGGGGGGGGCACAATTTGGCAAATTCTCCCCGGGCTTTAGATGGCCTTGTCCAGGGTCTGACTACACGGAAGGTCTCTAATGATCCAACGTATGTAAGATCTGGTCGTGTTTAGGTGGATCCAAGCTAATATATTGGCAGAACCCTGAAGAAGGCGCCCAGAAAACCCGAAACGTGTTAGATGCACCATCAACCATAGAAAAACAATGCACCTTGACCACGTTAGTGGTTGTCCCTCTGCCACCAACACCCAAACAAAGTAGTATTCTTGCTCCGGGTTGGTCCACATGTGTCCACAATGTAGAACGAGGTGCTCTCCTATTCCACCCACCATATATATATATATATATATATATATATATATATATATAGCAAGCAAACAATGGAGGACAGCGCAGTCCAGCGTCAGATTTGAGGGCGTCTTTATCATCTCGTTCTCTTGCTTCTTTATCATTTCGCCCCTTTCCGTTCGAATCGTTGTACCCCTCGCCCTTTCAGGGATGAAGGAAGTTCTCCAGGATGGAATCTCACGTTTTTGGTGTTTTCGGTTGAACCCGATGTGGAGATCGGGATCTCTGGATTGATAACAGCTGATCATCTCAGGTTTGTCCTCTGGAAGAAGGGGGGAGGGGGGGACTTTTGCAGTTGAAATGGAGATCGGGGGCTCGCTCGCACTAGCGCTGCTGTTTCGAAGAGCGATCCGTGTTGGAAACGCTCTTCAGGGAGCATTCTACAGTTGGGCGATGAGTCTTTGTATCACCTCCTCACCGTCTGCTTTAACCCCTTGGACCGCGCGTTACCGCGCCACAACCGGACACAGTTGCAGAGCGGCCCTTTGAATGTGTTGTGATCGGCATGCTGTAGCACCCGCCCCATTCCTGTGCTGCCACGGTGTAAAGCCATAAGACCAGGGTGCATGATGCCCCGCCCCTACCGTGGCAACACATGACTCTGGTCCAAGGCAGGCGGCATGCAGTGCACCTCTGTCCGGGCCTGCACCGCCTTCCACCCTCTGCCATACTGCTGGAGTAAGGTCGGGCTCTGATGGAAAGGATGGTGGGGGGGGGTCTGTGAAAGATGGACTCTGATCAGTGGCGGTTGCTCATGCGGGGCGCAGGGGCACTGCCCCCCTTAATCATGCCCCCGGCCCCTAATCTCCATGCAGGACATTGGACGCAGGACGCATGGATTCCAATGGTTTTTTTTTTTTCCCGAAGCACATGATTAGGGCCTGAGGTTCTAATTGGCTTTAAAAATGGTGGCCGCCCCCCCAAGATTTGAGAATTGAGCACCAGCCGCTGCCAGAGGCGGCCCGTCCACACGGGGCCCAGGGACACCGCCCCCCCCCCCCCCCCGATCCATGCGCCCAGCCCCCAATCTACATGCAGCATGCCAGACGCATGGATTCCAATTAGAAGCTCATGATTAGAGCCTGAGGCTCTGATTGGCTTAAAAAAGGGCGGCTCTCGGGGCGCAGAGCACTGCACCCTGAGCCCACCCACTTGTGTTTTAATAGCAAATTAATATTCGCTATTGTCTTCCTGATTCTTCTCCTGGATAATCAGGAAGCAGGTGCTGAGACCCAATTTGCCGAGAGGAGAAGCGATTCTATTGGCTGCCAAGGATCGAGGAGGAAATGCTGGGGAAGCCGCCATGAAGCCGAGGAGGAGACGCTGCCCTCCGCCCGAAGGAAGCGCTGCCCACGACCTGGATGGGGTAAGTGCGGGTGATCCGACCAACCAAGGGGGGGTGGTGCCATGCGGCTGATCTGAGGGCAGATTGTTTGCTGCCCCCCCCCCCCCAAATAATAAAGCACCAGCCGCCACTGAAATATAGGGGTACTCTCATGTATAGGAGTACTCTGATGTATAAGGGTCTCATTGCAAAGGATGAGGTTTCTGATGTGATGAGAGGATTCTCTGATGGGGGGACACTGCTGATGTGATGGGAGACTCTTACATGATTAGGGAGGGCTCTGACATGATGAGGGAGGAAATCAGATGTGATGGGGGGACTCTGATGTGATGGGGGGGAAGGGGCTCAGATGTGATGGGGAGACTCTGACATGATAGGGGGAGTCTGATGTGAAGGGTGACCTCCGATATCATAGGGGACCACTGGCGTGATGGGGGGACTTTGATGTGAAAGGAACCTTTGAGATGATGGGGGACCTCTGATGTGATGTGAAGGGGGACTTTCATGTGATGGGGGACCTCTGAAATGATGGGGGGTCTAAGATTATGGGAGATCCTTTGATATGATGGGGGACTTTGATGTGATTGAGAGCATCTAAAGTGAAGTGGAGACTTTGATGTGATGGGGGGACCTCTGATGTGATGGGGGGCTTCTGATGTGAAGGGTGACCTCTGATGTCATGGGGGACCACTGATGTGTTACGAGGGGAGGGGCTCAGATGTGATGGGGGAGACTCTGACATGATAGGGGGACTCTGATGTGAAGGGTGACCTCCGATATCATAGGGGACCACTGGCGTGATGGGGGGACTTTGATGTGAAGGGAACCTTTGAGATGATGGGGGACCTCTGATGTGATGTGAAGAGGGACTTTGATGTGATGGGGGACCTCTGAAATGATGGGGGACTCTAAGATTATGGGAGATTCTCTGATATGATGGGGGGACTTTGATGTAGTTTAGGGCCTCTAATGTAAAGTAGAGACTTTGATGTGACGAGGAGACCTCTGAGATGATGGGGGACCTCTGAAATGATAGGGGGTCTCTGGGATGATGGGGGGCCTCTGATATGATGGGAGGGCCTCTTATGTGAAAGACAAGCTCTGATGTGAAGGGTGACCTCTGATGTCATGGGGGACCACTACCGTGTTGGGGGGACATTGATGTGATGGGAGGCCTCTGAGATGATGGGGGGTCTCTGATGTGATGGGGGGGTCTCTGATGTAAAAGATGTGCTCTGATATGATGGGGAACCTGTGAAATGATGGGGGGACTCTAAGAATATGGAAGATCCTTTGATATGATGGGGGACTTGGATGTGATTGAGGGCATCTAAAGTGAAGTGGAGACTTTGATGTGATGAGGGGACCTCTGATGTGATGGGGGGCTTCTGATGTGAAGGACGAGCTCTGATGTCATTGGGGATCACTGATGTGTTGGGAGGGACTTTAATGTGATGGGGGGCCTCTTAGATGATAGGGGATCTCTGATTTGAAGGGGAGACTTTGATGTAATGGGGGTCTCTGATGTGATGGGAAGGACCTCTGATATGAAGGGGGACTTTGATGTAATGGGGGGGACCTCTGATGTGATAGGGGGCTGCTAATGTGAAGGACAGGCTATGATATGATGGGGGGACTCTGAGATTATGGGAGGACCTCTGAGGTGATGGGGGACCTCTAATGTGATGGGGGGCATCTTATGTGAAGGACAGGCTCTGATATAATGGGGGAACCTCTGATGTGAAGGGGGGACATTGATGGGGTATCTCTGATGTGATGGGGGGCCTCTGAGATGACGGGGGATCTCTGATGTGATGGGCGGGACCTCTGATGTGAAGGGAGGACTTTGATTTGATGGGGGGCCTCTGAGATGATGGGGGATCTCTGATGTGATGAGCGGGATCTCTGATGTGAAGGGGGAACTTTGATTTGATGGGGGGCCTCTGAGATAATAGGGGACCTCTGATGTGAAGGGGGGACTTTGATTTGATGGGGGGCCTCTGAGATGATGGGGGATCTCTGATGTGATGAGCGGGATCTCTGATGTGAAGGGGGAACTTTGATTTGATGGGGGGCCTCTGAGATAATAGGGGACCTCTGATGTGAAGGGGGGACTTTGATTTGATAGTGGGCCTCTGAGATGATGGGGGATCTCTGATGTGATGGGGGGAACCTCTGATGTGAAGGACAGGCTTTGATATGAAGGGGGACCTCTGAGATGATGGGGGATCCCTGATGTGATGGGGGGACCTCTGATGTGAAGGACAGGCTTTGATATGAAGGGGGACCTCTGAGATGATGGGGGATCCCTGATGTGATGGGGAGTTCTCATGTGATGTAAATTTAATCAAAGCAGTGTGCACCAATCCCTGGCTCAGGCTTCCCATTGATAAGGAACATTCATGTTGGGGTGCCTTGAGATACTTTTATAGGGTGTCGTGATTAAAAAAAGGTTGAGAAACGTTGCTGCATCCCAAGTGACATGAATGGGGCGGCTAGCACTGGGACGCATGGAACCCCCCACCCAGCCCCCGCACAGGCACACGCTATAGTACATCCATGTGAATGAGGTTTATACTTTAACCGAAATTCTATATAATGAGTAGAAGTGCCAGAAAAACGAATCTCGTACCTGAACAATTTTGGGCTGTTTTTGGTTTTGGGAGTCGTCGTCCCGGTGCCTCCTGTCCTCAATAGGCGGGTGCGGCCTGTCTCCGTATTCGCATTGAAAACAGGAGCGGGCGTCACAGCCCAGATCCATCAGATACTTCAACAAGCTGAGATACTTCATGGAGAACATGATGGTGGCCGGGAAGGAGGTGGGGTGGGTGGCGATGTAGGCGTTAATATTGGCGCCGTGATCCAGGAGCATCTTTATGGTGGTCAGGCAGCCGTGTCGGATGGAGATGAGCAGCGGGTTGAGGACGTCCACGTTGGGGTTGGCGCCGGCTTCCAGGAGCAGTTTAGTGGCGTAAATGTTGTTGTTCATGACGGAGAAGTAAAGCGCGGTGCTACGCCTGTCCTCGTACAGCCTGGAGCGGTCGAAGGAGAGCGTGAAGTTGACGTCGTAGCCGGCTTCAATGAGTTCCTCCAGGACATCGTCGCTATTGCGTTCGGCCGCAATGTGGAGGGGGCTTATTCCGCTTCTCTTCACCCGCGTACGGCTCGTCACCGGGATAAGCATGGACACGATCCTATGGGAAATAGAATGTGGGATGTAATGTGGTAACAATGTAACTGTGCCATTAGCAGGGATAAACGTGCGTGATTGCCGAAAAATGTTTTTATGTTCACATGTGCAGGTATGTTGGGGGGGGGGCTTAAACATTTATGGGGTAAACATTTATGGGGTGTGTCTTAAGTGCTTGGGTGTCATTTTTTTTGTTTTGGAATCACAGGTAGAATCACGCCGATTTCGCCCGCTATTCCGAATTGCCAAGTGTGAATGGGGCCTAATGAGATATTGGGGCTTTAAACCCTGAATGTCTGACCTGTCCTTCAATGAAGCTAACTGAGCACAGATTGCACTCCATTAGCTAAAGTGACCCCAGGACCTGGAAATTATGTTTTACGCACTGCTTCCGGGTCAAGCCACCACCAGGAGACCTTAGAAACACCACCAAGACACCAGCCAGAACACTGAGGATGTCAGGAAACACGTTTTGAAAACTGGACACGCCTCCTTCCTCGGTGTCCAGCCTTTGAAACGCGTTTCTCGAAAGCCCCGGCGCTCTGACAAGTGTCCTGATGTCAATGGGGCCTTAAATATACAGGGGCCGGTGCTAGACTTATTTGCCCCCCTTACATCAGGGTCCCCATAGCCCCCTTACATCAGGGTTCCCATAGCCCCCCTTACATCAGGGTCCCCAGAATCCTCCTTACATCAGGGTCCCCATAGCTCCCCCTTACATCAGGGTCCCCATAGCTCACCCTTACATCAGGGTCCCCATAGCTCACCCTTACATCAGGGTCCCCATAGCTCCCCCTTACATCAGGGTTCCCATAGCTCCCCTTTACATCAGGGTTCCCATAGCCCCCGTTACATCAGAGTGCCCATCGCTCCCCCTTACATCAGGGTCCCCAGAGTCCGCCTGCTGTGCCCTAGGTTGCTGCCTAGTTTGTCTAGTGGTAGCACCAGCCCTGTAAATCTACCATGGAAAGAGAAACACATTTCAAAGGCAGGACACTGAGGAAGAAGGCGTGTCCAGCCTTTGAATCGCTTTTCCTGACAGCCCCGGTGTTCTGACTGGTGTCTTGGTGGTGTTCCTAAAGTCTCCCTGCGGCGGCTTAAGAGATAACAATGGCGCTATCACACGGCGGCTCCAGAGGAAGATTGATGCTGCTGAAGTAGTTCTGGCCAGCATTCCTCCACAGATCATAGAGGTCCTACACCGGCCACTGAGACATAGAGGTCCTACACTTGCCACTTGAGACATAGAGGTCCTACACCGGCCACTGAGACATAGAGGTCCTACACCGGCCACTGAGACATAGAGGTCCTTCACCGGCCACTGAGACATAGAGGTCCTACACCGGCCACTGAGACATAGAGGTCCTTCACCGGCCACTGAGACATAGAGGTCCTACACCGGCCACTGAGACATAGAGGTCCTTCACCGGCCACTGAGACATAGGGGTCCTACACCGGCCACTGAGACATAGAGGTCCTACACCGGCCACTGAGACATAGAGGTCCTACACCGGCCACTGAGACATAGAGGTCCTACACCGGCCACTGAGACATAGAGGTCCTACACTTGCCACTTGAGACATAGAGGTCCTACACCGGCCACTGAGACATAGAGGTCCTACACCGGCCACTGAGACATAGAGGTCCTTCACCGGCCACTGAGACATAGAGGTCCTACACCGGCCACTGAGACATAGAGGTCCTACACCGGCCACTGAGACATAGAGGTCCTTCACCGGCCACTGAGACATAGGGGTCCTACACCGGCCACTGAGATATAGAGGTCCTACACCGGCCACTGAGACATAGAGGTCCTACACCGGCCACTGAGACATAGAGGTCCTTCACCGGCCACTGAGACATAGGGGTCCTACACCGGCCACTGAGATATAGAGGTCCTACACCGGCCACTGAGACATAGAGGTCCTACACCGGCCACTGAGACATAGAGGTCCTACACCGGCCACTGAGACATAGAGGTCCTACACCGGCCACTGAGACATAGAGGTCCTACACCGGCCACTGAGACATAGAGGTCCTACACCGGCCACTGAGACTTAGAGGTCCTACACCGGCCACTGAGACATAGAGGTCCTACACCGGCCACTGAGACATAGAGGTCCTACACCAGCCACTGAGACATAGAGGTCCTACACCGGCCACTGAGACATAGAGGTCCTACACCGGCCACTGAGACATAGAGGTCCTACACCGGCCACTGAGACATAGAGGTCCTACACCGGCCACTGAGACATAGAGGTCCTACACCGGCCACTGAGACATAGAGGTCCTACACCGGCCACTGAGACATAGAGGTCCTACACCGGCCACTGAGACATAGAGGTCCTACACCGGCCACTGAGACATAGAGGTCCTACACCGGCCACTGAGACATTGAGGTCCTACACCGGCAACTGAGACATAGAGGTCCTACACCGGCCACTGAGACATAGAGGTCCTACACCGGCCACTGAGACACAGAGGTCCTACACCGGCCACTGAGACACAGAGGTCCTACACCGGCCACTGAGACACAGAGGTCCTACACCGGCCACTGAGACACAGAGGTCCTACACCGGCCACTGAGACACAGAGGTCCTACACCGGCCACTGAGACATGTGTTCTATGTTCTTACACTTGTGAGTGCACTTTTGTGTATTTATAACCCAATAAATTGCATTAAGGATCCTGTTGTGGAACGGCAGCTTACTGTAGATTTTTGTGCCACATCCAGTGATAAGCTAAACAATAAAACAATGGACCCCCTAATTGTGGACTTTTAAGGCACTTGGAGAAAATATTACAAAATATTAATACCAATGTAATTTATTAAATTTCAACATAAAACACAGTAGTAATATAACAAATACTACACAGAATGCATAACAGACATTTTTACATGTATGTGCATTACTAGACTATGGTCTGTTTGGTGCCCCCCCCCCCCCCCCAGGGTTGCCACCTGTCCAGGATTCACCCAGACAGTTCGGGTTTTGAATCCACCTGAAAATATGTCCGGGTTGAGTCCACCTGAAACCCGGACACATTATTCAGACCAGGCTGTGGCTCCCCAAGTAACCGAGATAGTCAAACACAAATCTGTTGCCGCTGTGGGCTTCTGTTTGGGGGCAGGTTTGGCATCACTGAAAGGTGGGGTGATGATGTCAGCAAGAGCAATTTGGCCACACCCACTGGCGCGCTCTGTGCACTACATTACTACTCCCCTTGGGGCACCCAAATGTGTCCCAGGTCTTTTATAATCCTATAGTGTTTACTGCAAAATATTTTAAAGAATTGCCCTGTGCCGCAAAAGTGTTCGGGTTTGGCTTGAAGAAAAGGTGGCAACCCTACCCCCCCCCCCCCCCTTTCCTCTCTCTTCCCTCTTCTGGGAGGAGCCTCACACAGCCAGCAGTTACCACCCGACCTCCGGAACATCTACCCCCCCCCTCATGACCAGGCAATTTTTTGCTTTTGCTTTCTTTTGGTGGCACTTGATCACCTCTGCATTACTTATTTTTTGCTATATACAGTGCATCTAGAAAGTATTCACGGCGCTTCACTGTTTCCACATTTTGTTATGTTACAGCCTTATTCCAAAATGGATTACCTTCATTATTTTCCTCAAAATTCTACAAACAATCCCCCATAATGACAACATGAGAGAAGTTTGTTTGAAATCTTTGCAAATTTATTAAAAATAAAAAAGGAAAAAAAGTCCATGTACATAAGTATCACAGACTCCTCCCATGTACATAAGTATCACAGGCTCCTCCCATGTACATAAGTATCACAGACTCCTCCCATGTACAGAAGTATCACAGGCTCCTCCCATGTACAGAAGTATCACAGGCTCCTCCCATGTACATAAGTATCACAGGCTCCTCCCATGTACATAAGTATCACAAGCTCCTCCCATGTACATAAGTTTAACAGGCTCCTCCCATGTACATAAGTATCACAGGCTCCTCCCATGTACATAAGTATCACAGGCTCCTTCCATGTACATAAGTATCACAGGCTCCTCCCATGTACAGAAGTATCACAGGCTCCTCCCATGTACATAAGTATCACAGGCTCCTCCCATGTACAGAAGTATCACAGGCTCCTCCCATGTACATAAGTATCACAGGCTCCTCCCATGTACAGAAGTATCACAGACTCCTCCCATGTACATAAGTATCACAGGCTCCTCCCATGTACAGAAGTATCACAGGCTCCTCCCATGTACATAAGTATCACAGGCTCCTCCCATGTACATAAGTATCACAGGCTCCTCCCATGTACATAAGTATCACAGGCTCCTCCCATGTACATAAGTATCACAGGCTCCTCCCATGTACATAAGTATCACAGGCTCCTCCCATGTACATAAGTATCACAGGCTCCTCCCATGTACATAAGTATCACAGGCTCCTCCCATGTACATAAGTATCACAGGCTCCTCCCATGTACATAAGTATCACAGGCTCCTCCCATGTACATAAGTATCACAGGCTCCTCCCTTGTACAGAAGCATTCAATTTTTGGGGGGGATCTTTTGCTTTTAAATGTAAAGGAGAGATATTTGGGGTCTTTTGACTCCCAGATCTCTCCATAAAGAGGACCTGTCATCCTTAATTCTATTACAAGGGATGTTTACATTCCTTGTAATAGAAATACAAGTGATAAAAAAAAAGAAATAGAAATGAATAAAAATAAAGGGACAGTGCAAAAATAAGAAAAATAAATACGAAAAAAAAAAATGTAAAGCACCCCCATCCCTCTGTGTCTGTGCGCAGAAGCAAACGCAAACGGTGTTCACACCACACACGTGCGGTATCAGCGCAATTCCAAATCGCACAGCAATCGCTGCAAAACATGCAAAGCACATTTGGGTGCTGTTCGTTCTAAACGATAACCCGAGCGCGGTGCCATTTTGATACAAATTTTGCGCTGCATTTTCGTGGCGAAATGCACCTTTTAATAAAATCGCATGAAGCGTATCGCCCCCAAAAAGGAGCAGGGACTTCTTTTGGGCAACAAACACACTGAAGTGAACAGGCTGCCCCAACACATGGAATCGCGACTTGAAAATTGCGAGCACGTATATTGTGTGAACAAGGCCGGCTTCACATTGGCGCACCGCGGTTTGGCTGCAACGTGAGTGTCTCTGCGTTTTTTTTGGTTAGCTTTAGCAGCGGTCCCATAGACTTTCTATTACGTTGCGCCTTTTTGCCGCATTTTCTGAAAGAGCACCCAAGATGCAGCATGCAGCACTTTTGGTGCAGAAAATGCAGCACAAAGGTGCAATCTTATGGAAAATCGCTAAAACGCGCACAGGAACTGCTGATATGCACATGATGCCGCGAATCCACGCACACCCAGAGATGTCCATTGACAGTATACTTTTTCAGCCATTGGGGAACTACAAGTCCCAGCATAATGGACCCTTGGTGGCCCCCCCAAGCTGGAGGTTGGCAGGTCGCTCCGGGGTGATAGAGACGCAGAGTGCAGTTGTGAAGCGCCTGAGATTCCTGAGCAGTGACATCGGACCCCCAGTGCAGGCGCTGCTGTTAGTGTTTGCAGTGCCAGATCCATTACTCATTATTTGTAAGATCTTCAAGACCTGTCAGCCTAATCCCCCCCCCCCCCCCGGAGCATTAAATATGGAGGGGGGGGGGGTGAGTTCACAGCGCAGGAATGACGGGAGAACATTCCTTCCAATGATATGAGAGGAGAAAGAGGGGCGTCCTGAGAGGGGATCTCTACCCCGAAAAAAGAACTTCCTATCGCACATTACCAGTCCTTAGATGTGGTGACTGCATTAAGTGTACCCATCAGAGCCCTCCCCCTCCCCTCCCGAAGTCTCCATCAGAGCCCCCCCCCTCTCGAAGTGTCCATCAGAGCCCCCCCTCCCCTCCCGAAGTCTCCATCAGAGCCCCCCTCCCCTCCCGGAGTGTCCATCAGAGCCCCCCTCCCCTCCCGGAGTGTCCATCAGAGCCCCCCTCCCCTCCCGAAGTCTCCATCAGAGCCCCCCCCTCTCGAAGTGTTCATCAGAGCCCCCCCCCCTCTTGAAGTGTTCATCAGAGCCCCCCCCTCTCCTCCCGAAGTCTCTATCAGAGCCCCCCTCCCCTCCCGAAGTGTCCATCAGAGCCCCCCCCTCTCCTCCCGAAGTGTCCATCAGAGCCCCCCTCTCCTCCCGAAGTGTCCATCAGAGCCCCCCCTCTCCTCCCGAAGTCTCTATCAGAGCCCCCCTCCCCTCCCGAAGTGTCCATCAGAGCCCCCCCTCTCCTCCCGAAGTCTCTATCAGAGCCCCCCTCTCCTCCCGAAGTGTCCATCAGAGCCCCCCCTCTCCTCCCGAAGTCTCTATCAGAGCCCCCCTCCCCTCCCGAAGTGTCCATCAGAGCCCCCCCCTCTCCTCCCGAAGTGTCCATCAGAGCCCCCCTCTCCTCCCGAAGTGTCCATCAGAGCCCCCCTCCCCTCCCGAAGTGTCCATCAGAGCCCCCCTCTCCTCCCGAAGTGTCCATCAGAGCCCCCCTCTCCTCCCGAAGTGTCCATCAGAGCCCCCCCTCTCCTCCCGAAGTCTCTATCAGAGCCCCCCTCCCCTCCCGAAGTGTCCATCAGAGCCCCCCTCTCCTCCCGAAGTGTCCATCAGAGCCCCCCTCTCCTCCCGGAGTGTCCATCAGAGCCCCCCCTTACATCCATGTGTGCACAGCAGAATCCCCCCTTCCATACAGGAGTGTACATCAGAGCCGTCCCCCCCTCTCAAAGTGTTTATTAGAGCACTCCCATTTCAAAGTGTCCATCAGAGCCCCCCTCTCCTCCCGAAGTGTCCATCAGAGCCCCCCTCCCCTCCCGAAGTGTTCATCAGAGCCCCCTTTCCCCTCCCTCCCAAAGTGTCCATCAGAGCCCCCCCTTACCTCCAGAAGTGTTCATCAGAGCCCCCCCCTCCTGAAGTGTTCATCAGAGCCCCCCCTCCCCTCCTGAAGTGTTCATCAGAGCCCCCCTCCCCTCCTGAAGTGTTCATCAGAGCCCCCCTTACATCCATGTGTGCACAGCAGAATCTCCCCATACAGGAGTGTCCATCAGAGCCCCCCTCCCCTTTCCGAGTTTCCATCAGAGCCCCCCCCTTACCTCCCAAAATGTTCATCAGAGCCCCCCTCCCCTCCCAAAGTGTCCATCAGAGCTCCCCTTTACATCCATGTGTGCCCAGCAGAGTCCCCCTTTCATCCATAGGTGCCCATCAGAATCCCCCCTTTACATCCAGGAGTGTCCATCAGAGCCTCCTTCCATCCATGTGTGCCCATCAGAGTCCCTCTTACATCCAGGAGTGGCCAACAGAGTCCCTCCCTCCCTCCATCCAGGAAAGCTCAGCAGAGTCCCCCCTTACATCCACGTGTTCCCAGCAGAGTCCCCCCTTACATCCACATGTTCCCAGCAGAGTCCCCCCTTATAGCCACTTGTTCCCAGCAGAGTCCCGCCTTACATCCATGTGTTCCCAGCAGAGTCCCCCCCCTTACATCCATGTGTTCCTAGCAGAGTCCCCCTTACATCCATGTGTCCTCAGCAGAGTCCCCCCCCCTTACATCCACATGTTCCCAGCAGAGTCCCCCCTTACAGCCACGTGTTGCCAGCAAAGTCCCCTCTTACATCCATGTGTTCCCAGCAGAGTCCCCCCTTACAGCCACGTGTTCCCAGCAGAGTCCCCTCTTACATCCATGTGTTCCCAGCAGAGTCCCCCCTTGCATCTATGTGTGCCCAGCAGAGTCCCCCTTACATCCACCTGTTCCCAGCAGAGTCCCCCCTTACATCCACATGTTCCCAGCAGAGTCCTCCCTCTGGTAATCTCTGATCTGGTAATGTGTGTGTGAGCCCCCCCAGGAGTGTCCATCAGAGCCCCCTTACATCCATGTGTCCCCAGCAGAGTCCCCCCCTACATCCATGTGTTCCCAGCAGAGTCCCCCCTTACATCCATGTGTTCCCAGCAGAGTCCCCCTTGCATCTATTTGTGCGCCGCAGAGTCCCCCTTACATCCACCCGTTCCCAGCAGAGTCCCCACTTACATCCACATGTTCCCAGCAAAGTCCCCCCTTACATCCACGTTCCCAGCAGAGTCCTCCTTTATAGCCACGTGTTCCCAGCAGAGTCCTCCCTCTGGTAATCTCTGATCTGGTAATGTGTGTGCGAGCCCCCCCTCCCCCATGTGTTCCCAGCAGAGTCCCCCCTTACATCTATGTGTGCCCAGCAGAGTCCCTCCTTACATCCACGTGTTCCTAGCAGAGTCCCCCCTTACATCCACGTGTTCCCAGCAGAGTCCCCCCTCTGGTAATCTCTGATCTGGTAATGTGTGTGTGAGTCCCCCTCCCCCATGTGTAGAGGAGATCTTTCTATAATGAAGGCTACACATCTGACCACACAGAGGGACAAACCAGGAGGAACGAGGGGCAGAGAGAGACTGGGGGGCGGAGAGGGGCGGAGAGAATGGCATCTGGTTGGGTAGTATGGGAATGGTGGCACTTACTCGTCATTATCCCGCTTCTTGGCGGCAATGTGGATGGGAAGATATCCGTCCTTATTCGGCTTGTTGGCGTCCGCCCCTTGTGACAGCAGGAATCTCACGATATGGTCATGCCCATTCTTACTTGCCTCGAACAGGGCGGTGGCATTGTCATTGGCCTGAGTGTTAATGTCGGCTCCTGTTAAAAGAACAGTCCATTCATCAGTATACAGTAGCACTATGCTGCTGAGGAGGCGTGGCCACACACAGCTCCAGAAACATTGGCGGTGTGGGGGTGCCCTCAATTCATAGCAGGCCCTTCCGGTCTGATAAGGATGTTAAGGGAAACCCTCATGCCAAAATTAAAAAAAAAATGGTGTGTCCCCCCAAATCTATACCAGACCCTTATCTGAGCATATAGCCCAGTAGGTCATGAAGGGGGGGGGGACAAGTGAGTGCCCCCCCCTCCGAACCATACCAGGTCACATGCCCTCAACAAGGGGAGGTGGTTGGGGAAAGGGGGACTCTGCCCCCCTCAAAGCACCTTGTCCACATGTTGATGGGGACAAGGGCCTCTTCCCCACAACCCTGGCCTGGTGGTTGTGGAGGTCTGTGGGTGGGGGGGCTTATCGGAATCTGAAAGCCCCCTTTAACAAGGGGATCCTCAGATCCAGCCCCAACTATTTCCCCTAAAAAGTGTTGAAAAAGTATATAAAAAGGCAGACACGGATAAGGGTCTGGTATGGATTTTGGGGAATGACCCCACGCCGTTTATTTCAAATTTTTGGCATGGGGGTTCCCCTCAAAATCCATACCAGACCCAAAGGGCCTGGTATAGATTGGGGGGGACCCCATGCCAAAAAAAAAATAGTGCGGTGGTCCTCTGCCCCCCAAACCATAGCAGGCCACATGCCCTCAACATGGGGAGGGTGCTTTGGGGCAGGGGGCCTTGGTCCAGTGGTTGTGGGGGTCTGCAGGTAGAGTGCTTATTGAAATCTAGAAGCCCCCTTTAATAAGAGGGTCCTCAGATCCCGCCCCCCTTTACTCACTCACCAAAAAAATTGTTGAAAAAGACTCAGATAAGGGTCTGGTATGAATTTTGGGGTGGACCCCATACCATTTTTTTTTTTTACATTTTTGTCGTGGGGGTTCACCTCAAAATCCATACCAGATCATAAGGGCCTGGTATAGATTGGGTGGGGGGACCCCACATGTGATTTGTTAATGCCGGCAAAGCTTTTCTTTACATTCAGCTGTCAGCAAGGAATCGCCCAACTGTGCCATTCTGCCGACGTATAAGTACATGCGGCGGTCGGCAAGCGGTTAAAGGACAGCTGCATTGACCACGTTCCATATGCTCGTGCCAAAAAGTTTTATAGCAATAGTGGTGGTGAGATATTCTATTCCTATATAAAAAATGTTTTTATATATAGGAATAGAATATCTCACCACTACTATTTAACTGCAGCCAGTAATATTATGATTTTCGGTTACTGTATGATTACATTTGGATAGCGCAGCATTATATTGGTATAAGACTTTTAATATTAGGTCACTTACCGGTCCAGGAACCCAGCCGTGTCCTCACCCGAGCCGGTTCTTTAAACGGCTATCAGGTGCTGGCGTCGCCACCGCCATCTTGACTAAGGGAAACCGGCAGTGAAGCCTTGCGGACTTCCTAATGAGCATGCGCTTTGTGAATGGACCCCAGTCTTCTGGGACCTGTGAAGTGTCTCAGAAGGCTGCGGGGGAAGGAGGGGGGGCCAAACCAGGTACCCACCCCCCCCAAAACATGCCAATTGTGGCAGCGGAGGGGGGGAGGAGGCAGACAAGCGGAGCCTCCCCTTTTGGGTGGAGGCTCTTCAACAACAATGTTAAATTACCGCAAGCTTTCACTTCATAGTATAGCGCAGACGGTATTTTAGTAGCATTTTTTTTGTGAATGCCAAAAAAAAAATTGAAAATCACTGAGCGGTATTTTTGCGCATTTGTCTTAAAGTGTCTTAAAGTGGTAGATACCGCATTTTTAAAAGGAGCCCAATGTAATTCTTTAATCCAAAACGTATGGGCAGCATTAGATTCACATAGTAAGTAGATCTTCTCCCAGGCGATCCGGCAAACCTACCGCATTTCAGGATGTACCGCAGCGCGTCCAGCTGCCCGCTCTGCGCCGCTACAAACAATGGTGTGATGCCATAGCAGTTCTTGGCCTCGATCTTGGCGCCGGCTTTCACCAGGATGTCCATGATGTCCAGAGAGTTCCTGCCCACCGCCTCGTGAAGCGCCGTCCAGCCCTGGTTACACCGGTGGTTGACGTCGGCCCTGAATGCCACCAGCATCTGAACCGCGTCCGCGTTCTTCCGTTCGCAGGCTGCGCACAACAAAAAAAGTAGACACATGAGCTAACCATCAGATTAATATGATTGTGGTGCAACCTGCTCTATTCATGAAAGCAAACTAGACATTTGCAATTCATTTTGTTACGAATCAGTTTTTTAACAAATTTTGTCAAAAACCGTCTAACAAATTTTTCAGAATATTCATAAATTTGAATATTTGAAAATTCGCTAATTTGAATATTTGGAAATTCGTAAATTTGAATATTCGAAAATTCATAAATTAGAATATTTAAAAATTCGTAAATTAGAATATTTGAAAATTCGTAAATCCGTAAATTTGAATATTCGGAAAATTCGGAATTTCGGAAATTCAAATTTTTGAATTGAGGAATTTTTGAATTTCCATCATAACGAATGACCCGAAAAAAAACAAAAAAAAAAGAATGAAACAAAAAACGAAAACAAACAAATTTTTCCGAATATTTGTAAATTTGAATATTTGAAAATTGGTAAATTTGAATATTCGAAAATTGGTAAATTTGCAAATTTGAATATTCAAAAATTCTGAATTTCAGAAATTCAGATTTTCGAATTTACAAATTTTCGGATTTCCATCATAACGAATGACCCGAAAAACAACAACAAAAAAAAGAATGAAACAAAAACGAAAACAAACAAATTT
This sequence comes from Aquarana catesbeiana, assembly GCF_042186555.1. Classification (NCBI taxonomy): domain Eukaryota; kingdom Metazoa; phylum Chordata; class Amphibia; order Anura; family Ranidae; genus Aquarana; species Aquarana catesbeiana. The sequence continues at coordinate 5,453,329 of NC_133336.1, forward strand.
TTCCGAATAGTCGTAAATTCAAATATTTGAAAATTCGTAAATATGAATATTCGAAAAAATTCGTAAATTTGAATATTCGGAAATTCGGAATTTCGCAAATTTAAATTTTAGAATTTACGAATTTTTGGACTTCCATCATAACGAATGAACTGAAAAACTAAAAAAAAACAAAAAACGAATGAAACAAAAACGAAAACAAATTATTTTTTTGGCAGTGCACACGACTACCGCAAATGAAATGTGTGTCCCGTTTATTAAAGGGGAACTGCTACAAAATATTTTAACCACATAAAGTCTCATGCTTTGCATTCTATGCATTAAGGTGAAAAACCTTTTGTGCCGCAGCTGCCCCCCCCCCCCCCCCCCCCCAAGAGCGGCCCTTTTTTTCTTACCTGAACCCGATCGTTCCAGCGACGAGAATGAGCCCAGTAGCTCCAGCCGCTGTCTCGGGTCCTCATTGGATAGATTGATAGCAGCAGCAGCCATTGGCTCCCACTGCTAGTAATCAAATCCAATGATGCGGGAGTCAGGGGGCGGGGCCGAGTCCTGCTGTCTGTGTCAATGGACACAGCACGGGAGTGCCCCCCCGCGAGTGCCCCTATGGAAAGCGGCTCTCTGTGCGGGGGGGGGGGGCACCCGATGAAGAGGAGGAGCCAGGAACGCCGCAGGGACACCCTAGAAAAGGAGCATCGGGGCTGCCCTGTGCAAAACCATTTTGCACAGAGCAGGTATGTACAACATGTCGTTATTTTACAAAAAAAAAAAAAAACGAAACGTTAAATCACTTAAATCACTTTAAGGATCGGCCCCTTTCTGGGACTTTTTGTTTACAAGTAAAAATAAGTATATTTTTCTATAAAATTGCTTATAACCCCCCCCCCCCCCCCCCCCCAAACATTATACTTTTTTTTTTTTTTTTTTAGCAGAGACCCTAGGGAATAAAATAGCGATTGTTGCAATTTTTTTATGTCGCAGCAGTTTGCGAATGCAATTTTTTGGGAAAAAAATACAAATTAATAATTTAAAAAAAACAAACAAAACAATACATACACCAATTAATTTTTTTTTTGTAAAATCTGAAAGATGATGTTATACCGAGTAAATAGATACCTAACATGCCACGCTTTAAACCTCACATGTGTGGTGCGAATTTCGTTTTACGGTACGCGCGTGAGACTTACGAATGTGTTTGTTTGCTTCTGTGCGTGAGCACGGAGGGATGGGGGTGCTTTAAAAAATAAATCTTATTTATTTTATATTTTATTTGAATTTTTTTGTTTTACACTTTCCTTTTATTTTTATCACTTTTATTCCTATTACAAGAAATGTAAACTTCCGATGTAATAGAAATAAGGGATGACAGGTCCTCTTCATGGAGAGATCTGGAGTCAAAAAGAACCCAAATCTCTTCTTTATCTTTAAAAAAAAAAAAAAATGTATCTTTTGCTGACCGGAAGTGATGTCATGATGATGTCACTCGGGTCCTCCAAGGCGATAGAGGCGATCAAAGAGTATCTACTTGCTAAGTACAATTGACTGCCAATGTAACTTAAAATAAATGTGACCCCCAATCAATAAAATCCCATATAGGTTTTAATACGTTAAAGCAGAACCCCAGTTAAGATAAAAATAAAAAGCCCCCCCCCCCCCCAAAAATAAAATAAAATGCGCTTTGGCTGCAATATTCACCTTCAATTTATTTTATTTCCCTCACGCAGTACTTTCTTCTGCCACTGGATGTCCTCAGTCTGGCAGCGAGCTCAGCCGGGACAGCGAAAGAAGAAGCAGCACAATCATCTCTTCGCCACTCCGCTCTCTCCACCTATAAGCGTGCCTCTTGCCAGCACATGAGCCGATTGGCTCCTTGTGCTGCTCCTTCTTTCCACACTCCAGCCCTGCTGTACAGGGACCGGGAGAGGGTGATACCAGGTCACATTTAGGGATGGATTGTATTTAATAAATAGATTTAATAAATACAGAGCTGCATTATTTTTTATGGCCAGAGTTCAAAGGTCGTTTTCCGCCATGAAGGTCCTTATTCGGGAACTTCCTGTTATAGGGTGACAACGCTCTGTCCGGGCGCCCGGTTGCGCTCTTGTGTTGTCACCCATGTGGACATTCCCGACACAAGTCACAGACGTGGCCCATTGTTGTCACCATCAGGAAATGCGCCCTGAAAAATGCCATCCAGCCTTCGCCGGGGGTGTCTGTGGGCATGAAGTGGCTGCATAGAGAAGCACAGAGACCCAGTAATGACATCAAGCATGTTGATGAGGGGGGAGGGGAGGACCAGGGAAGGCGGCTCGATCATGTGATCAGTTCTAGGGACCTTTTACCTTTATACAGAGGAGTCTCCCTCGACTTGTTCACAATGTCCGGCTCGGCTCCGTGCTGCAGCAAGTAATGCAAGCAATCCAAATGCCCCTGGACAGTAGTAAGGCAGAGCGATGTTTCCTCCTGCAGAGTGCGCTGGTCGATGCTCGTAGGGTACGCTGTGTGAAGGAAAATTCATTCGGGGTAAATACTTCTGTGTTCTCATAGAGCCTAACTCCAGGATAGAGTGGGGGAGGGGCTCATATTTATAACTGTGCCCCACATAGGGGAAATTTACCCTCACTTCCTGTGTGGTCACTGAAACAGGAAGTACAGGAAAATCTACTCAAGAGGGATACAGAGAGCAATGATAACATTTTTAGTTAATGTGTCCCTAAGGCTGCATTCACACCTGATTGCTGCATTTTTATGCATTTTTTCAGGGGTTTCATGTGTTTTTGAGTATTTTTGTACAGCGTTTTTTGAGTTTTGGTGTTTTTTTAATTTTTATTAGCCAGTAGAGAAAAATCTTAGATATTTCATCATACGTTGCTATGTTTTGCAGCTTTTTCATCTGCTTTTATTTATTATTTATTAATTAATGTATTTATTTATATATTTTTGTTAGGGTTTTTTTATTTATTAAATTTTTATTGATTTATGATCATTTATTTACTATTGAAATTTATTTGATTTATTCATTATGTAATTATTATTATTATTTATTTCTGGTTCAATAATTTTTATTCAACTTGCAAAGAATAACATGGTGAGCAACAGTTCTGCTCACACAGGTATTTTTATTTTATTATTTATTTTTGTTAGGGTTTACTTTATTTATTTGTTAAATTTTTTATTGTTTTATGATTATTTATTTATTTATTATTATTATTATTATTATTATTATTATTATTATTATTATTATTATTATTATTTTATTTATTCATTATGTATTTTTTATTATCATTATTATTATTATTTTATTTATTATTAGTTCAATATTTTTTATTCGACTTGCAAAGAATAACATGGTGACCAACAGTTCTGCTCACACAGGTATTATTATTTAGTTATTTATTTTTGTTAGGGTTTACTTTATTTATTTGTTACATTTTTTTATTGGTTTATGATTATTTATTATTATTATTATTATTATTATATTTTTTTTACTTATTATGTATTCATTATTATTATTACTATTTTATTTATTTTTAGTTTAATAGTTTTTATTCAAATTGCAAGGAATAACATGGTGAGCGACAGTTCTGCTCACACAAGTATTATTTTTTAGTTATTTAATTTTGTTAGGGTTTAATTAATTTATTTGTTTAACTTTATTTTATTGGTTTATGATTATTTATTGTTATTATTATTATAATTGTATTTATTTATTATGTATTTATTATTATTATTATTATTATTATTATTATTATTATTATTATTAGTATTATTATTATTATTATTAGTATTATTATTTATTTTTATTATTATTATTATTATTATTAGTATTATTATTATTATTATTTATTTTTTGTTGAATTGTTTTTATTCAACTTGCAAATAATAACATGGCGAGCAACAGTCCTGCTCACACAGGTATTTTTATGTAGTTATTTATTTTGTTAGGGTAAATTTTTTATTAGTTTATCATTATTTATTTATTATTATTATTATTATTTTATTTATGTATTATGTATTTATTATTATTATTTTATTTATTTCTAGTTCAATATTTTTTATTCAACTTACAAAGAATAACATGGCGAGCAACAGTTCTGCTCACACAGGTATTTTTATTTAGTTATTTATTTTCATTAGGGTTTACTTTATTTATTTGTTAAATTTTTTATTAGTTTATCATTATTTATTTATTATTATTATTATTATTATTATATTTATGTATTATGTATTTATTATTAATATTATTATTTTATTTATTTCTAGTTCAATATTTTTTATTCGACTTGCAAAGAATAACATGGCGAGCAACAGTTCTGCTCACACAGGTATTATTATTTAGTTATTTATTTTTGTTAGGGGTTAATCTATTTATCTATTTATTTGTTAATTTTTTTTATTGGCTTATTTATTTATTTATTTATTTTATTTCAGGTACTTATATAGCGCCATCAATTTACTCAGCGATTTTTTACATATACATTCACATAAGTCCCCACCCTCAAGGAGCTTACAATCTAAGGTCCCTAACTCACATTCATACACATACTGGGGGGGCACAATTTAGAGAGGATCCAATTATCCTCCCAGCATGTCTTCTGGAGTGTGTTAGATAACTAACTATTAAATTATAGGTATTCGGAAATTCAGAATTCAAAAATACGGAAATTCGAAAATTCATAAAATCGGAAATTCTAAATACGAAAAATAAGAACGAAAATTCAAAAATCTGAAATAATAACTAACTAATAATGACTAACTATTAAATTATAGGTATTAGAATTTCCTTTGAAATTTGGCTGTTATTGAACATAACGAATACGAATTTATCCGAAGTTACGAATTTACTTGAAATAACGATTGGCGCATCTAAACTAATGGAACGGATCAAATTAATAATAATAATAATAATAATAAGTTTTTATTATTATTATTTATTATTATTAATTGGTTATGTTCCATTTGTTTAGATATGGCATTCGTTATTTCGGATAATTTGTAACTTCGGATAAATTCGTAGGAATTAGAAATTCCTTTGAAATTTGGCTGTTAGTGAACGTAACGAATACGAATTTATCCGAAGTTACAAATTATCTGAAATAATGAATGCCGCATCTTGATGAATAGAATGTAACAAATTAATAATAATAAATAATAATAAAAACTATTTATTATTATTATTTATTATTATTAATTTGTTTATACTTTCTATTCATTTAGATGCGGCATTCATTACTTCAGATAATTTGTAACTTCGGATAAATTTGTATTCGTTACGTTCACTAACAGCCAAATTTCAAAGGGATTTCCAATACCTATAATTTAATAGTTAGTTATTAATTCAGATTTCCAAGTTTCCGAATCTCCAAAATTTCAAATTTATGAATTTTCGAATTTCCAAATTTTCAAATTTATGAATTTACGAATTTACGAATTTTCGAATTTCCAAATTTATGAATTTTCAAATTTACAAATGTAAGAATTTATGTATTTTCGAATTTCCAAATTTACGAATTTACGAATTTTCGAATTTCAAAATTTACGAATTTATGAATATTCAGAAAAATTTGTTAAACGGGTTTTCGTTAATTCGGATGTTTTTTAGAATTAACGAATTTGCCGAAATTCGTTAAAAAAATAATTTGGAATGAATTGCACATGTCTAAGCACAGATTGGAAGGCTGAAAATATTTCTTAGACCCATTTTTACACTGAAGATTGCCCCGCTAAAACGGGCGGTGCTTTACCGGCGCCGTGCGGGCGGGAACGGGGGCGCTTTTAATTCCAAAGAAGGGGTTAACAAAGGGTTAAAAGCGCCACTGCTCAAGCACTTTGCAGGTGCCCGTTCATTTCAATGGCGAGGCGGTTTAGGAGCGTTGTGTATACAGCGCTCCCGCACCGCCCCGAAGACGACGCTTACAGGACTTTTTCTAACGCCCCGCAAACACACCGCCCCCAATTGGGCTTTCACATTGGGGTGGCATGGGAGGCGTTTTTCAGGAGCTTTACAGGCACTATTTTTAGTGCTGAAACTCCTGAAAAAAGGCCTTCCGCTTTCCATGTGATCACCAGGACAGGAAGTGAGGTGAAATCTCCCCTCCGAAATATTTCACATAGTCAATGCGTGTGCGTTCGTTCTGTGTGCAACTGGGGCTAAAAAAACGAATGTAAATAGGCCATGCCCTGATCTGCTTGAATATAAATTATTGATTTAAAACAGAAAATACCACATTTGGCCACTAGATGGAGGCAAAGAGCTCAGGAGTGTCCTATAATACTTAGCTCCATCTAGTGGCCACATGTGGTAATTTCCTCATAGCGTTACCAATGGTTCATGATAGATGTTGGGGGGCTGTGAGCTGCTACAGACCTTGGAATAAGACCTTCAGACAGCCGAGGGAACCATAATATGCCGCCTCGTGGATGGGCAGCCAACCGTCTTTGCTGGGCTCATTCAGCCTCTTCCCGGATTTCATGGCGGCGGTCAGTCCCTCCTCGTCTCCCTTCCTGATCATCTCCTCAATGGGGTCTGGTGCTCTATGAGAGACAATGGAGGATCATCAGACAAAACATATCCATAGACCCCCTGAGTGTAATATATATACATAGACCCCCTGAGTGCAATATATATATATATATATACATAGACCCCCTGAGTGTAATATATATACATAGACCCCCTGAGTGTAATATATATACATAGACCCCCTGAGTGTAATATATATACATAGACCCCCTGAGTGTAATATATATACATAGACCCCCTGAGTGTAATATATATACATAGACCCCCTGAGTGTAATATATATACATAGACCCCCTGAGTGTAATATATATACATAGACCCCCTGAGTGTAATATATATATATATACATAGACCCCCTGAGTGTAATATATATATATATACATACATAGACCCCCATAGTGTAATATATATATATATATATACATAGACCCCCTGAGTGTAATATATATACATAGAAGCCCTGAGTGTAATATATATACATAGATCATTTTTTAAAATTACACTAAGGGGTAGTGTAATTAAAAAAAATTTATAACAAATGAAAACACACATAAAATATTTGTTAATTATTAACAAAAATAATTAATTAAATAATATTAATAATTTATTATTATTATTTAAAAAAATAAATAACAAGTTAATTTTTACCAATATTAAAAGCATCCAATAACAAATTAAATAACACATCAAATGTTTGTTAATTATTACCAATAAGAATTAATTAGACCCCCTGAGTGTAATATGTATACATATATCATTTTTTAAAATTACACTAAGGGGTAGTGTAATTTAAAAAATGTTATAACAAATTAAAACACACATAAAATATTTGTTAATTATTAACAAAAATAATTCATTAAATAATATTAATAATTTATTATTATTATTATTTAAAAAAATAAATAACAAGTTAATTTTTACCAATATTAAAAACATTCAATAACAAATTAAATAACACATCAAATGTTTGTTAATTATTACCAATAAGAATTAATTAAATAATATTAATAACTTATAATTATAAAAAAACAAATTAAATAATTATCACTAATATATGTAACAATATATATCTGTATTTATTTGGATTAGCGCAGTCACATTATTTTGAATACATTTCTTCCTATACATGTTATAGGACATATTGACTGCAGCAGATTCATTTTGCAATTATTTAATTTCCATTTAATATATATACATATTTTTTTGCGCCGGTGACACTATTTCACATAAGTAATTATTAACAATAAGAATAAATTAAATATTATTATTATTGTTGTAATTTAATTATTTATTATTTTAAACTAAACAGTAATTATTATTTAATTTGTTATTTATTTTATAATTATTATTACCAATAATAATAATAATAATAATAGCAGCAATATTAACTATTATTGTTGTTGTTATTATTATAATTTTTATATAGTTACATAGTTAGTCAGGTTGAAAAAAGACACAAGTTCATCTAGTTCAACCCAAAAAACAAAAACAAAAAAAACAAGCATACAATCCCATACACAGTACACAATCCTATACCCACGTTTGATCCAGAGAAAGGCGAAAGAAAAACCCAGCAAAGCATGATCCAATTTGCTACAGCAGGGGAAAAAAATCCTTCATGATCCTCCAAGATTATTGTTAAATATATATAAAAAATTATTTAATTGTTAATTATTAACAATATTAAATAAATAACATAATAATAATTAAAAAAAATAATAGCAATATTTATTATTATTATTATTATTATTATTATTTTTGTTGTTGTTAAATAAAAAAATGATATAATTGTTAATTATTAAATACATTATATGATAATAATAATAATAATAATAATAATAATATTTAATAATAACAATAATACATTTTATTTTTATTATTATTATTATTATTATTAATTAAAAATTAAATAGCAAATGGCCATTTAATGACAGTTCGGATGAGAGCACAAGCAACTGTGGCAGTTATTCATTCCCTTGATTGTCACTGTTTAGGGAAACAATGAGATCGATGCGTTTCGTTCCATGTCTGACCTCCTCTGAACATGCTGGTCCCGTGGCTCCGGCTTGTCTTCATTCGCTGACCCAGCTCCTCGGACTCTCTGGATCGGCAGGCTCGGGACTGACCCCAGAGGCAGCCAGGAAACCGGCATTTTCAGAAGCAGAAAAGCAATGCCCCCCCCCACACACCCCCCTCCCCCGATGCAGGTTTCCTTTAAATACGTTAAAATCATTTGACTTTCATGCTTGAGAGGAATAATGAGTCAGGCGGGGGATGGGCGGGAAGCCAAATTGACGGAGGTGCCTGGAGAGATGACACCACCGACAAATTCCTCAATTCCTGACAAGTTCAACTTTTTTTCTGTCTTTTTTTTTTTTTTTTTGCTTTGTAAACATTTTCTCTGCGAATCCCTCGGAAAGAACCGCGCCGCCTTTCTGGGAGAAGTCGCGGCGTTTCCTGGTAACTTAATGCGCGGCAATTAGGCGGCCGATCGCTGTAATCCGCGCGGAGCATACACACATTACATAAACACGTCCGGAGAAATGATTATTTCATTGCCGGAGTTAATTGCCGCTTGTGTGGCGGAGCGATGAGCGCGGCGGAGCCAAGACAAACATGGCCGCTAAGTCCACACAGATGCTGCGGCCGAAGATTGAACATCAGTGACCGAGCGAATAATCCCAATACAAAGTGTAGAGCGATTGTGTAAAGAAATCCGTATATTGTGCTAGAAAATTACTCAGAACCCCCAAAAATTATATACATATATACAGTATCTGACAAAAGTAAGTACACCCCTCAGTGACATTTATGTAAATCTTTTCTTCTCTCTTTTCATGTGACAACACTGAAGAAATGACACTTGTCTACAATATAAAGTAGTGAGTGTACAGCTTGTATAACAGTGTAAATTTACTGTCCCCTCAAAATAACTCAACACACAGCCATTAATGTCTAAACCGCTGGCAACAAAAGTCAGTACACCCCTAAGTGAAAATCTCCAAATTGGGCCCCAATTAGCCATTTTCCCTCCCCGGTGTCATGTGACTCGTTAGTGTTACAAGGTCTCAGGTGTGAATGGGGAGCAGGTGTGTTAAATTTGGTGTTATCGCTCTCACTCTCTCATACTGGTCACTGGAAGCTCAACATGGCACCTCATGGCAAAGAACTCTCTGAGGATCTGAAAAAAGCGGTATAACGACCCCTCCCGCTGCTTCTAAGAGTGATCCAGCGACGACATCGCCGCTCGGATCACTTTTAGCAGAATGTCCAGCGCCTGAGGGAAATATTATTACTGGGATTATGGCATCTAGCTGCAGCCATAACTCTGGTATTTAATGGCAAAATCGTGACGTATTTTCCCAGTTAGTCGGTCGGCGAGTGGATATACATCGAATAATTTTATAACGATACATTTTATTTGTTGTGAATTGCATCATCATCCTGCAGTTGCTGCATTTTTTGGGGGGGATTGCCAGGACATTTCTGTTACCCCCACACTATACAGTCTATTTATAAAAAAAAAAAAAAATGTCATTGCAATTTCCCCAGTGAAAGTTCTTGTATATTTTCAATTTAAGGCAAAAAAACCCCTGAATGTTAGTAGGCTACTTCCTGTTCTGGTCAAATGTTTTGCATTGATTTAAGATGGAAAATATCGCATTTGGCCACTAGATGGAGGTAAAGATCATAAGAATGCCCTATAATATCTATCTCCACTAGATGGCGGTAAAGATCATAAATATGCCCTATACAGTAAAACCTGGGATTGCGCGTAACGCGGTTTACAAACGTTTCGCAAATTCAAGCTATTTTTTTTTAAAATCCTGACTCGATTTGTGAGCATTGTCTCGCAAGACAAGCAGGATTCAAGCCTCTGGGGCGTGCAGTACTGTGTGGGGGCAGCGGTGACACTTGGAGATCCTCAGAGACACTTGGTTATCAAGTGTCTCCGAGTGTCTCAGATCGTCTCCGAGTGTTTCCGAGTGTCTCCGGCGCCCCCCTCCTCACTGGCCACATACGGTACTGCATACACTAACAGTGACAATGGAACAAATTATCTGAGTTTCCATTGATTCCTATGAGGAAACTCGCTTTGATATGTGAGTGCTTTGGATTACAAGCATTCTCCTGGAATGAATTATGCTCGTAATCCAAGGTATTACTGTATTAATATCTAAATCCACTAGATGGCAGTAAAGATCATAAGAATGTCCTATAATATCTAGCTCCACTAGATGGCAGTAAAGATCATAAGAATGTCCTATAATATCTAGCTCCACTAGATGGCAGTAAAGATCATAAGAATGTCCTATAATATCTAGCTCCACTAGATGGCAGTAAAGATCATAAGAATGTCCTATAATATCTAGCTCCACTAGATGGCGGTAAAGATCATAAGAATGTCCTATACCAGTGATGGTGAACCTTGGCACCCCAGATGTTTTGGAACTACATTTCCCATGATGCTCATCTACACTGCAGAGTGCCTGAGAATCATGGGAAATGTAGTTCCAAAACATTTGGGATGCCAAGGTTCAACATCACTGTCCTATACAGCGGAACCTTAAATTACGATCATAATCCGTTCCAGGAGAATGCTTGTAATCCAAAGCACTCCCATATCAAAGCGAGTTTCCCCATAGAAGTCAATGGAAAGGAAGATATATCGTTCCTCACTGACTTCTATTGCATGCAATACCGCATGTGGCCAGAGGTGGGGGGGGGGGGCGCCGGAAAATACTCGGGGACAGCTCGGCTGAACTCGGAAACCCTCGGAAGGGCTCGGAGACACTCGGGAACGGAGTATTCCCGAGTGTTTCCAAGTATTTCTGAGTGATCCCAAGTATTTCTGAACGGCTCCGAACCGTTCCGAGTGTCACAGGCGCCCCCCGCACCTCTGGCCAAATGCGGTACTGCACACCCCATTAGCTTGAATTGTGCTCGTTTTGTGAAACAACACTCGCAAACCGAGTCAGAATTTTTTTTTAAAAGTTGCTCGTCTTTTAAAACGCTCGTTAACTGCGTAATATGTAGCTCCACTAGATGGCGCAAAAGATCATAAGAATGTCCTGTAATTACTAGCTCTACTAGATGGTGGTAAGGATCATAGGAATGTGCTATAATAATTAGCTCCATCTAGTGGCAATATGCGGTATTTGCCCTATAATTTTAGAAATGATTACTTGGTAACGTCAATGATAGATGATTTTAGGGCTGTGAGCTGCTACAAGACTTTTCTGTAACACCTTCAGACGGCCCAGGGATCCATAATACGGCGCCTCATACATGGGCGGGCAGCCGTCTTTGCTGGGCTCTAGCGGCCATGTTGCCATGTTGGGAAGGGTGTGTGTGGGGGGGGGGGGGGATGGGGGGGGGGCTGTACATATCTTCCTGAAAACATCCCAGCCCCCACCTCAGTACTCCTCTACAGAGCCCTCAGTCCTGATATAAGCAGTGGGCGGGCTCTTGGGAGGAGTTATGCAAATATCACAAGGCCGTGATGGCTGGAGATCAGCCTGGAGGAGTGGGAGGTATTTGCATAGGTAACGCCCACATGTGATGCCGAGCCTCCAGAATCGAAGGGACTGAAATCCAATGAATGAAAGGGGCGGGGCCAGGGACAGTCAGGCTGGGGAGGAAAGAACTAGATGATGCTGGATGTCCTCTGGCCAGGAAATGAGGTGGGGCTCTGTCTGACTTGCTGCAGCCTGTAATGCACATTGTGAGAAGCTCAGAGTGTGCGGTGAAATCAGAAGACCTCTCAGTCCAGGAGAAGAGCCGGTACTGCTGTGCAAGACTGAAGGGGTGCAAAAAGTGGAGTTAGGCCTCGCTGAGATGTGATTGAACGATTGGGGGAGATAAGTTCATCTGACAGTAACCAGCAGCACATTCCAATCTGCTCATCCCGCCTCCCGGAGGGGGGGGAGGAGGGGGGGCTGCATTGCTGGGGAGTGAGGCCCCCATAGACTTATGAAGAACCAACACCGGGTGTAGGAGGCCGGGGGATCCCGACTGCAACATTATAACTTCACAGCATTTCTCCCCTCCCCAGTGATCAGTGGGGTGTCAGTGAGGTGTTAGTGGGGTGTCAATGGGTTGTCCTTATCAGTGGGGTGTCGGTGTCAGTGGGGTGATTATGTCACACATGTCTCAGTGTCAGTGAGGTATCAGTGGGGTGTCAGTGGGGTGTTGGTGTCAGTGGGGTGATTATGTCGGTGGCGGTGGGGTGTCGTTATCAGTGGGGTGTCGTTATCAGTGGGGTGTCGGTATCAGTGCGGTGGGGTGTCGGTGGCAGTGGGGTGTCGGTATCAGTGGGGTGTCGGTGGCAGTGGGGTGTCGGTATCAGTGGGGTGGGGTGTCGGTGGCAGTGGGGTGTCGGTGGCAGTGGGGTGTCGGTATCAGTGGGGTGTCGGTGGCAGTGGGGTGTCGGTATCAGTGGGGTGTCGGTGGCAGTGGGGTGTCGGTATCAGTGGGGTGTCGGTATCAGTGGGGTGTCGGTATCAGTGGGGTGTCGGTGGCAGTGGGGTGTCGGTATCAGTGCGGTGTCGGTGGCGATGGGGTGTCGGTGGCAGTGGGGTGTTGGTGGCAGTGGGGTGTTGGTGGCAGTGGGGTGTTGGTATCAGTGGGGTGTCAGTATCAGTGCGGTGGCGGTATCAGTGGGGTGTCGGTGGCAGTGGGGTGTCGGTGGCAGTGGGGTGTCGGTGGCAGTGGGGTGTCTGCATCAGTGGGGTGTTGGTGGCAGTGGGGAGTCGGTGGTAGTGGGGTGTCTGTATCAGTGGGGTGTTGGTATCAGTGGGGTGTCGGTATCAGTGGGGTGTCGGTATCAGTGGGGTGTCGGTATCAGTGGGGTGTCGGTGGCAGTGGGGTGTCGGTGGCGATGGGGTGTCGGTGGCAGTGGGGTGTTGGTGGCAGTGGGGTGTTGGTATCAGTGGGGTGTCGGTGGCAGTGGGGTGTCGGTATCAGTGGGGTGTCGGTGGCAGTGGGGTGTCGGTATCAGTGGGGTGTCGGTATCAGTGCGGTGTCGGTGGCGATGGGGTGTCGGTGGCAGTGGGGTGTTGGTGGCAGTGGGGTGTTGGTATCAGTGGGGTGTCGGTGGCAGTGGGGTGTCGGTATCAGTGGGGTGTCGGTGGCAGTGGGGTGTCGGTATCAGTGGGGTGTCGGTATCAGTGGGGTGTCGGTATCAGTGGGGTGTCGGTATCAGTGGGGTGTCGGTGGCAGTGGGGTGTCGGTATCAGTGCGGTGTCGGTGGCGATGGGGTGTCGGTGGCAGTGGGGTGTTGGTGGCAGTGGGGTGTTGGTATCAGTGGGGTGTCGGTGGCAGTGGGGTGTCGGTATCAGTGCGGTGTCGGTGGCGATGGGGTGTCGGTGGCAGTGGGGTGTTGGTGGCAGTGGGGTGTTGGTATCAGTGGGGTGTTGGTATCAGTGGGGTGTCGGTGGCAGTGGGGTGTCGGTATCAGTGGGGTGTCGGTGGCAGTGGGGTGTCGGTATCAGTGGGGTGTCGGTATCAGTGGGGTGTCGGTATCAGTGGGGTGTCGGTGGCAGTGGGGTGTCGGTATCAGTGCGGTGTCGGTGGCGATGGGGTGTCGGTGGCAGTGGGGTGTTGGTGGCAGTGGGGTGTTGGTGGCAGTGGGGTGTTGGTATCAGTGGGGTGTCAGTATCAGTGCGGTGGCGGTATCAGTGGGGTGTCGGTGGCAGTGGGGTGTCGGTGGCAGTGGGGTGTCTGCATCAGTGGGGTGTTGGTGGCAGTGGGGAGTCGGTGGTAGTGGGGTGTCTGTATCAGTGGGGTGTTGGTATCAGTGGGGTGTCGGTATCAGTGAGGTGTCGTGGCAGTGGGGTGTCGGTATCAGTGGGGTGGGGTGTCGGTATCAGTGGGGTGTCGGTGGCAGTGGGGTGTCGGTGGCGGTGGGGTGTCAGTGGCAGTGGGGTGTCGGTGGCAGTGGGGTGTCGGTGGCGGTGGGGTGTCAGTGGTGGTGGGGTGTTGGTGGCTGTGGGGTGTCGGTGGCGGTGGGGTGTCGGTGGCGGTGGGGTGTCAGTGGCAGTGGGGTGTCGGTGGCAGTGGGGTGTCGGTGGCGGTGGGGTGTCAGTGGTGGTGGGGTATCGGTGGCAGTGGGGTGTCGGTGGCAGTGGGGTGTCGGTGGCAGTGGGGTGTCGGTGGCAGTGGGGTGTCGGTGGCAGTGGGGTGTCGGAGGGGTGATTATGTCACACATGTCTCGGTGTCTTTGTGACAGCTGAAATCCCCTCCATTCATCCCCCAATACAGTCCCTCCTCCCTGTCCCAGGAATTCGGTCCACACTCGGTATCGGACATGCCGTATGACAGATGGACACCGGTGTGGACTGCCAGCCTGACCTCGGAGGTTCAGCTGGTCTGAACAGGCCTGGCCAGCAAATGGGGCAGATGTTCCCCCCCAACAAGGTACTCATCACCTTCCCATCCTCCCTTCCCCCACCCCCATGGAATCATCCGGATAATGTCAGACATGCTCCTTGTCCTGTGTTGGTTTTGTCTCAGCGGTTGCACCTTATTGAGGATCATCTTTGTGTTTACAAGGTTTGGCGTTCATCTCATCACATTCCCACCGGCTGGCTGACACCGACAACCCCCCCCCCTCCCCAGCAGGGTCATCCTTCTCAATAGAGATCCCAGGTGCCTCCTGCCAACTTGATGAGTGACACAAATCATCCATGAGAATCAATATGTTCTCCCCTAGATGCCAACCGTCCCGGATCTGCTGGGATAGTCCCTCATCTTAGACCCCAGTCCCGGATCTGCTGGGATAGTCCCTCATCTTAGACCTCTGTTCCAGTGATGCTGTGCCCCAGGTATATACAGTATATAGGAGGGATCACACCCGGTATATACAGTATATAGGAGGGCTCACACCTGGTATATACAGTATATAGGAGGGATCACACCCGGTATATACAGTATATAGGAGGGATCACACCCGGTATATACAGTATATAGGAGGGATCACACCCGGTATATACAGTATATAGGAGGGATCACACCCGGTATATACAGTATATAGGAGGGATCACACCCGGTATATACAGTATATAGGAGGGATCACACCCGGTATATACAGTATATAGGAGGGATCACACCCAGTATATACAGTATATAGGAGGGATCACACCCGGTATATACAGTATATAGGAAGGCTCACACCCGGTATATACAGTATATAGGAGAGATTACACCCGGTATATACAGTATATAGGAGGGATCACACCCAGTATATACAGTATATAGGAGGGATCACACCCAGTGTATACAGTATATAGGAGGGATCACACCCAGTATATACAGTATATAGGAGGGCTCACACCCAGTATATACAGTATATAGGAGGGATCACACCCGGTATATACAGTATATAGGAGGGATCACACCCGGTATATACAGTATATAGGAGGGATCACACCCTGTATATACAGTATATAGGAGGGATCACACCCGGTATATACAGTATATAGGAGGGATCACACCCAGTATATACAGTATATAGGAGGGATCACACCCGGTATATACAGTATATAGGAAGGCTCACACCCGGTATATACAGTATATAGGAGAGATTACACCCGGTATATACAGTATATAGGAGGGATCACACCCAGTATATACAGTATATAGGAGGGATCACACCCAGTGTATACAGTATATAGGAGGGATCACACCCAGTATATACAGTATATAGGAGGGCTCACACCCAGTATATACAGTATATAGGAGGGATCACACCCGGTATATACAGTATATAGGAGGGATCACACCCTGTATATACAGTATATAGGAGGGATCACACCCAGTGTATACAGTATATAGGAGGGATCACACCCAGTATATACAGTATATAGGAGGGATCACACCCGGTATATACAGTATATAGGAGGGATTACACCCAGTATATACAGTATATAGGAGGGATCACACCCAGTATATACAGTATATAGGAGGGCTCACACCCAGTATATACAGTATATAGGAGGGATCACACCCGGTATATACAGTATATAGGAGGGATCACACCCTGTATATATAGTATATAGGAGGGATCACACCCAGTATATACAGTATATAGGAGGGATCACACCCGGTATATACAGTATATAGGAGGGATCACACCCTGTATATACAGTATATAGGAGGGATCACACCCGGTATATACAGTATATAGGAGGGCTCACACCTGGTATATACAGTATATAGGAGGGATCACACCCGGTATATACAGTATATAGGAGGGATCACACCCTGTATATACAGTATATAGGAGGGATCACACCCGGTATATACAGTATATAGGAGGGATCACACCCAGTATATACAGTATATAGGAGGGATCACACCCGGTATATACAGTATATAGGAGGGATTACACCCGGTATATACAGTATATAGGAGGGCTCACACCCGGTATATACAGTATATAGGAGGGCTCACACCCGGTATATACAGTATATAGGAGGGCTCACACCTGGTATATACAGTATATAGGAGGGATCACACCCGGTATATACAGTATATAGGAGGGCTCACACCTGGTATATACAGTATATAGGAGGGATCACACCCGGTATATACAGTATATAGGAGGGCTCACACCTGGTATATACAGTATATAGGAGGGATCACACCCGGTATATACAGTATATAGGAGGGCTCACACCTGGTATATACAGTATATAGGAGGGATCACACCCGGTATATACAGTATATAGGAGGGCTCACACCCTGTATATACAGTATATAGGAGGGCTCACACCCGGTATATACAGTATATAGGAGGGCTCACACCCTGTATATACAGTATATAGGAGGGATCACACCCGGTATATACAGTATATAGGAGGGCTCACACCCGGTATATACAGTATATAGGAGGGCTCACACCTGGTATATACAGTATATAGGAGGGATCACACCCGGTATATACAGTATATAGGAGGGCTCACACCTGGTATATACAGTATATAGGAGGGATCACACCCGGTATATACAGTATATAGGAGGGCTCACACCTGGTATATACAGTATATAGGAGGGATCACACCCGGTATATACAGTATATAGGAGGGCTCACACCTGGTATATACAGTATATAGGAGGGCTCACACCCGGTATATACAGTATATAGGAGGGCTCACACCTGGTATATACAGTATATAGGAGGGCTCACACCCGGTATATACAGTATATAGGAGGGCTCACACCTGGTATATACAGTATATAGGAGGGATCACACCCGGTATATACAGTATATAGGAGGGCTCACACCTGGTATATACAGTATATAGGAGGGATCACACCCGGTATATACAGTATATAGGAGGGATCACACCCGGTATATACAGTATATAGGAGGGCTCACACCTGGTATATACAGTATATAGGAGGGCTCACACCTGGTATATACAGTATATAGGAGGGATCACACCCGGTATATACAGTATATAGGAGGGCTCACACCTGGTATATACAGTATATAGGAGGGATCACACACAGCAGGGGCGGCCCGTCCAATAAGGGCGCACAGGCACTGCGCCCCCTCTCTCCAGCCACCCTCTCTATGACTAATGGATAGATTCATGCATTGAACTGCCTAGCATGAATCTATCCATTGCCACCGATGCTACCCTCTATTCATGGGTCCAGACCCTTTTCGAACGTGGGGCGCCTGAACTCCAGTGGCGGGGTTTTTTTAAGCACCTGATTAGAGCCATAGGCTCTATTAGGCTTCAAAAAAAGGTGGACTTGGAGCGCAGAGCATTGCACCTGCAGACAGTCCACCCAGGTGTGTTAGAAAAGCAAATGAATATTTGGGCACAAGTGGCTGCATGTGATGGGCACAGTGAGGCTGCAATTAATGGGGGGGAGGGTTTCAGTATTTTTCAGGTTTGCGCCCCCCGAAAAATTTTGAGCACCAGCCACCACTGATACCCAGTATATACAGTATATAGGAGGGCTCACACCCTGTATATACAGTATATAGGAGGGATCACACCCAGTATATACAGTATATAGGAGGGATCACACCCAGTATATACAGTATATAGGAGGGATTACACCCTGTATATACAGTATATAGGAGGGATCACACCTGGTATATACAGTATATAGGAGGGATCACACCCAGTATATACAGTATATAGGAGAGATTACACCCTGTATATACAGTATATAGGAGGGATCACACCCTGTATATACAGTATATAGGAGGGATCACACCCATTATATACAGTATATAGGAGGGCTCACACCCTGTATATACAGTATATAGGAGGGATCACACCCAGTATATACAGTATATAGGAGGGATTACACCCTGTATATACAGTATATAGGAGGGATTACACCCTGTATATACAGTATATAGGAGGGATCACACCCAGTATATACAGTATATAGGAGAGATTACACCCTGTATATACAGTATATAGGAGGGATCACACCCAGTATATACAGTATATAGGAGGGATCACACCCAGTATATACAGTATATAGGAGGGATTACACCCTGTATATACAGTATATAGGAGGGCTCACACCCTGTATATACAGTATATAGGAGGGATTACACCCTGTATATACAGTATATAGGAGGGATCACACCCTGTATATACAGTATATAGGAGGGATTACACCCTGTATATACAGTATATAGGAGGGCTCACACCCTGTATATACAGTATATAGGAGGGATCACACCCAGTATATACAGTATATAGGAGGGATCACACCCAGTATATACAGTATATAGGAGGGATTACACCCTGTATATACAGTATATAGGAGGGCTCACACCCTGTATATACAGTATATAGGAGGGATTACACCCTGTCTATACAGTATATAGGAGGGATCACACCCTGTATATACAGTATATAGGAGGGATTACACCCTGTATATACAGTATATAGGAGGGCTCACACCCTGTATATACAGTATATAGGAGGGATCACACCCAGTATATACAGTATATAGGAGGGATCACACCCAGTATATACAGTATATAGGAGGGATTACACCCTGTATATACAGTATATAGGAGGGCTCACACCCTGTATATACAGTATATAGGAGGGATTACACCCGGTATATACAGTATATAGGAGGGATCACACCCTGTATATACAGTATATAGGAGGGATCACACCCAGTATATACAGTATATAGGAGGGCTCACACCCTGTATATACAGTATATAGGAGTGATCACACCCAGTATATACAGTATATAGGAGGGCTCACACCCTGTATATACAGTATATAGGAGGGATCACACCCTGTATATACAGTATATAGGAGGGATCACACCCAGTATATACAGTATATAGGAGGGATCACATCCAGTATATACAGTATATAGGAGGGATTAGTATATAGGAGGGATCACATCCGGTATATACAGTAAATAGGAGGGATCAGTATATATAGTATATAGGGGGATCAGTATATACAGTATATAGGAGGGATCACATCCGGTATATACAGTAAATAGGAGGGATCAGTATATATAGTATATAGGGGGATCAGTATATACAGTATATAGGAGGGATCAGTATATAGGAGGGATCACACCCAGTATATAGGAGGGATCAGTATATACAGTATATAGACAGATATAGCAGACAGAGTTTCCATTTCCTTCTCTTGGTTGTCTTTGCCAAAACTCTGTTTAATCTTCTCCTGGGAAAGGATTCTGATTGGACGAGAGCTCTCATTAATGAGGCTTTAGCGGACATATATGAACATCATACAGGAAGCCGCTTCCCTTTAATCAGACATATAGATTCCGAGAGACACGACCTCCGACCTCCCCACCGGGCATACATAGACGGGGACATTCACCCCGGAAAATAATCTGCCTCGTGTGACCAATCACGTGTACAGCCTGGGACGGTGTGCTGGGGTCCTACCGGGTCTGTACAGCCAAAACCTATTTTATGTGGAGTACAGAAGGTGTCACTGGATAGAAAATATATCGCTCAGTCAGTGGTGTCACTAAAAAGGAAAAATGAACGATGGTGTCACTGAAAAGAAAAATTGTCCCTGAATTGATGGT
Source organism: Aquarana catesbeiana (assembly GCF_042186555.1). NCBI lineage: Eukaryota > Metazoa > Chordata > Amphibia > Anura > Ranidae > Aquarana > Aquarana catesbeiana. The sequence continues at coordinate 5,473,919 of NC_133336.1, forward strand.
GTCAATGGGCTGAAAACCTGTCCCTGAGTCAGTGATGTTTGTTTGCTCCTTTTCTATCTATCTGGAGATGGGCTTCATGTGTGGTCACCCTGATGTCACATGACATGGAGAGGCGGGGACACACATCTCCATTATTCGTTGGCTTCATCTTCCAATTTAAGAATAAAAAACATTTCATCCTCCTCGTTTCATCCACCCTGAGATCCCACCATAGGAAACTCTGACTGAGTTGATTGGCCGGAGAGAATAATCTGTTATATTCAGACACAAATGGAACAACTGCCATCACGCCCCTGCAGAATCCGTCATTAGAACACGCACCTGCGGGATCCGTCATCAAAACACCCCCCCCACGGGATCCGTCATTAGAACACGCCCCTGCAGGATCCGTCATTAGAACAGGCCCCTGCGGGATCCGTCATTAGAACACGCCCCTGCGGGATCCGTCATTAGAACATGGCCCTGCGGGATCCATCATTAAAACTCGCCCCTGCGGGATCTGTCATTAGAACACGCCCCTGCGGGATCCATCATTAAAACTCGCCCCTGCGGGATCCGTCATTAGAACACGCCCCTGCGGGATCCGTCATTAGAACACGCCCCTGCGGGATCCACCATTGAAACACGCCCCTACAGGATCCATCATTAGAACACACCCCTGCGGGATCTGTCATTAGAACACGCCCCTACAGGATCCATCATTAGAACACACCCCTGCGGGATCCATCATTAGAACACGCCCCTGCGGGACCCATCATTGAAACACACCCCTACAGGATCCGTCATTAGAACACACCCCTACGGGATCCATCATTAGAACACACCCCTGCGGGATCCATCATTAGAAAACACCCCTGCGGGATCCATCATTAGAACACACCCCTGCGGGATCCATCATTAGAAAACACCCCTGCGGGATCCATCATTAGAACACACCCCTGCGGATCCACCATTGAAACACGCCCCTACAGGATCCATCATTAGAACACACCCCTGCGGGATCCATCATTAGAACACACCCCTGCGGGATCCATCATTGAAACACGACCCTACAGGATCCGTCATTAGAACACACCCCTACGGGATCCATCATTAGAACATGCTCCTACAGGATCCATCATTAGGACACACCCATGCGGGATCCATCATTAGAACACACCCCCTCGCAGGATCCGTCATTAGAACACGCCCCTGCAGGATCCATCATTATAACACATCCCCCACGGGATCCGTCATTAGAACACGCCCCTGCAGGATCCATCATTAGAACACGCCCCTGCAGGATCCGTCATTAGAACATGCCCTGCAGGATCTGTCATTAAAACACGCCCCTGTGGGATCCGTCATTAGAACACGCCCCTGTGGGATCCGTCATTAGAACACGCCCCTGTGGGATCCGCCATTAGAACACACCCCTGCGGGATCCATCATTAGAACACACCCCCTCGCAGGATCCGTCATTAGAACACGCCCCTGCAGGATCCATCATTATAACACATCCCCCACGGGATCCGTCATTAGAACACGCCCCTGCAGGATCCATCATTATAACACATCCCCCACGGGATCCGTCATTAGAACACGCCCCTGTGGGATCCGCCATTAGAACACACCCCTGCGGGATCCATCATTAGAACACACCCCCTCGCAGGATCCGTCATTAGAACACGCCCCTGCAGGATCCATCATTATAACACATCCCCCACGGGATCCGTCATTAGAACACGCCCCTGCAGGATTCGTCATTAGAACATGCCCTGCAGGATCTGTCATTAAAACACGCCCCTGTGGGATCCGTCATTAGAACACGCCCCTGCAGGATCCGTCATTAGAACATGCCCTGCAGGATCTGTCATTAAAACACGCCCATGTGGGATCCGTCATTAGAACACGCCCCTGTGGGATCCGTCATTAGAACACGCCCCTGTGGGATCCGCCATTAGAACACGCCCCTGTGGGATCCGTCATTAGAACACGCCCCTGCAGGAACCTACGGGGGTCTGATTGTTCCTTTCTAATGATTCCGATCTCCAGAATGACAGGACAGGACTGGATTTCTGGCAGGATCAATGGGGATTTTTTTTTTGTATGAAATCTGTCTATGGCCAGCTTTAGGCTTCATACACACGGTGTACAGCATGTAGCAAAAGTGCACACAGACTGCATACATCTAAGCATTCAGCACAGTACCTGCTTTGCGCATCACACTGAGGACACTGTTGGTAAAGTCTTGTAGTGCTGTTTCCCGCATTCTCCACCATTTCTCTGCCTGCTCTGAAGAGTGAGGTAGGTGCTCAATGCTATGGGCGGTAATGCTTGTTGCGTTGCATTTGCCCACTCATTTCCTTTTGTATCCTTTTTGACACATCAAAAAACGCACTTGATCGATTTTTGTGTTTTCAGATCCCTGGCTTCATGCATACTGCGGCAAGGGGGTGTGCACAGCGTGCATGGAGCATAAATTGGCCTTATGGAGCCACCGGTGCACTGTATAGCCTCCCATTGCAATGAACTCTTGTATAGACATTCATTGCGATAGGAGACTGTATACTGCACCTGTGGCTCCCTTACACGGGCTATTTGCGCTCCATTCATGTTGTTCACCTGTATGTCTGACGCCATAAATGTAAAAACGCATGATTTTTGGTGCGTTGGCCAAAATCGTTCCGGTGGATTTTTTGGGTGGGCCCAACAGGTAACGAACGGGAAAACGCAACACAACATGTATTAATGTGTAGAGCATTGAGCATCTCACTTATCAGAGCAGGCAGAGAAATGGTGGAGAATGCGGGCAACAGCAAAACAAGACTTTACCAAACACATTCTTGGCGCGACACACACAGAGCAGGTAATGCACCGAACGTTTAGATGTATGCAGTCCATTCTGCACAAGGGGCCCCCAGGCTATCCGTAGACATGACGATCAGAGGGCCACCCCACAATTGGAGGGGCGTGGCCTACACCTGTATCACCGCTACGGAGCAGACACCTTAAAGTGTATCTAAAGACAAAAGTTATTTTTTTAGCTTTGGATAGAGTACTATTGGGGAGATTTCCCTCCACTTCCTGTCCCAGAGAGACAACAGGAAGTCAAAGGAAATCTGGTGATGAACGTTTACAGTTATAACTATTATTAATATTATTGTTACTATTGTTATTTGTTATTATTATTACTGTTATTATTATTGTTGTTATTATTGTTATTACTATGGTTATTATTATTAATATTATTATTATCGTTACTGTTGTTGTTGTTATTATTGTTATTATTAGTAGTAGTATTGTTATTACTATTGATATTATTAATGTTACTATTGTTCTTAATATTATTGTTGTTAATAATAATTATAACAACAGCAATAGTAACAATAATAAGAACATTAAACAATAGTAATAACAATACTACTACTACTAATAATAATAACAATAATAATAATAATAATAATAATAACAATAATAATAATAATAACAATACTAACAATAATAATAATAATAATAACAATAATAATAATAATAACAATACTAACAATAATAACAATAATACTACTACTAATAATAACAATATTGTGATTATTGTTATTATTATTATTTAACTATTAGTCAAAATTGAATGGGTTGTTCATTATAGATCGATTATTCCTATCAGATCAATCAGACCAGAAATTGATCATTATTGAAGCGTGTTTGGCCATCATAATAGGAGCTATCAGATATGATCAATAAAAATGATCATTTAATTATGTGTTGTCTGACACATGACACAGATAATTGAGTTCAATCAATCAGAAACGATGCATAAAAATCCAGCATGGCCGATTGATTAGCCAGCATTGAAATTGATCAAAATCCCAATAAATGCAATTGCACAGAGAGTCGGTGGTTTACTATTCCTATTCGATTCCATTATTTAGTCATACCGATTGATCAATCGAATGAACATATTGATACATTTCTGTATCAGTATTGCTTTCCTTTTTCCAACATATTGATACATTTATGGTCACCTTAAAATGATCAACTTTGCAAAACCAAACATCCTCCAATCGATCGATTTAGTGAGCACTTAACTGATTTCCACTCTGCCAAGCTGATTGGTCGGAGTGGAATTTTATTTGATCGCTTCCGAACGATTGGACAAAGTAGCGTTTGTTGCGCGTTGCTGCATGCAGGAAAAAAAACCTGTGCCTGCTCGCCATGTTTAAGGTGCTATTAAGAATGAATGGGCGCCGCAAACGCGGACAAACGTTTTTAGCGCGTTTCGTTAATGCGCGCATTTACGAAACGCTCGGGTGCGAACGGAGACGGACTCTTTCTCGAAATCGCGGCGCTCCGAACTGCAGCGCCGCGCAAGTTGGACGCACTCATGGGAGGCGCCATTAACCATTTCTAGTGCAGCTCGTTTCCGCGTCTGTCAGGAAAAACGCACTTTTATTGGGTTTTTTTTTGCACTTTTTCCCGACAAGGTGTGAACCTCACCTAATAGATCCGTTACGTTTTATAACCGATCGATCGTCTTTTTTTTTCAATCAATATTTTCCGTTGCGGAACGATACAACACGTCCTGCGTCAATCGACATTTTTAATTAACGATCGCTTCTTGGCGATCGCTTGTATTCCAAATTGATTCGCAAATCACGTATGGAGTTCCAATGTTCCTGACAAGCCTCAGTCGGTGCGATCTGCCCGGGGGCCCCGTAGACGTTCGATCTCTTCCCCCCTGGGCCAATCGGACAGATCGCCGCCTCGTGTCTACGCGCGCCTTTTTTTTGTGGATTCCAGAAGAAGACAAAACCCGGACAGACAACATGCAATGGCGGGCGGGTGACTTACGCGGGCAGGTTGGTGCGGAAGTAGCTCCCATCGTATCGCTTGCGGAGCGCCCCCCTTCGGTCCGGGTTCGGGTCCTGGTTGGCGGCGGGGTTTGCCGGGGGTGACCTGGAATTGCGCCGACAAGCGTGGAAGAGAGAGAAATATTCAGAGTAAGAGAAGCAGATCATAGCGGCAGCTTTGTGAGGGACGGGAGGAGAGGACGGGGCGGGTGAGGGACGGGGATGGGACGGGAGGAGAGGACGCAGGGACGGCAGGCGGTGCGAGGGATGAAGCTCTGAATGGAAGCAGATGGTGGGGAATCAGCTGCTCGATTATTTTTGGCCCCGGGAGGAAATGTCCGGATATTTCAATGACCATATAAGACAACAATGGAGTCCTATCCACCCGACAGGTTCAAGGGGCCCCCAGGAGGGGGGGGGGGGTCACCTCCAGGAGTGACACTGGGACTGTCCCCTGGCTGGGGGGGCGGGGGAGGGGAGGAGGGGGGCTTACCTTCTTCTCCAACCAGCAGCGTGTGTGAAGGTTCAATGAAGACGTTCACGCCTAGGCGGTGCGTAAAACGGGAACGCGGACTTTCGCTTGTTAATGTGCGTTGGGTTGGGGGGGGGGGCGGCCAATTCATTTCTAACGCACTAATCTGCACCATAAAAAGTGCGTTTATTTATTTTTTTTTGTAAAGGGATCGCACCGCGACGCGCACAGCGGGGTCCAGTCACATTCAGAGCGTTCATGTGCGTTCCTGCGCATTCACGGAACATGCAAAAAAAAAAAAACACGCATCGCACTCGCAATGCCACCCATTGCTAAAGCCAGCAAGCGGATGTGCGTTTTTTAAAATTGAACGACCCGCTTAAAAAAAAATGCACAAAAGCTCAACGCCCCAAAAAAAAGGTCCAGGAGTTTCTGCGGTGCGTTTTACTGTACCTGTGCGTGTAGCGCAAAAATGAACGAAAAGAAAAAAAAACGCACAAAAAAGTGCGCTAGGCTCATTCCAGATGCGCTACTCGGGTGCTTTAGTGAGCGCATTCCCAACGCACGGCAATCAAATAATAATGAATGCAGTTCACAGCAGTGCGTTGTGTTACATACAGTATATATATATATATATATATGTATCCCTTTCATGACTAAAGCCGCGTACACACGATCGGAAATCCCGCCAGCAAAAGACCGATGAGAGCTTTTGGTCGGGAAAATGCGACCGTGTGTATGCTCCATCGGTCTTTTGCTGGCCGAATTCCAGCCAGCAAAAGATTGAGAGCAGGTTCTCCATTTTTCGGTCGGAAAAAGTTCCTATCCGAAAATGCGATCGTCTGTATGCAATTCCGACGCGCAGAATTCCTACGCACGCTCGGAAACAATTCGACGCACGCTCGGAAGCATTGAACTCGGCTCGTCGTAGTGTTGTACGTCACCGCGTTCTTGACGGTCGTAATTTCAGCGAACTTTTGCGTCAACATTTTTTTTTTAGCAGAGAATCTAGAGAATAAAACGGCGATTGTTGCCACATTTTATGTCACACGGCATTTGCGCAGCGGTCTATTTAAACGCAACTTTTTTGGGGAAAAAGACACTTTCATGAATTTTTAAAAAAACGAAACAGTAAAGTCAGCCCAATTTTTTTTTTGTATAATGTGAAAGATGACCTTACGCCGAGTAAATAGATACCAAACATGTCGCGCTTTAAAATTGCGCACGCACTCGTGGAATGGCGACAAACTACGGTACCTAAAAAATCTCCGTAGGCGACAATTAAAAAAAAAAAAATAACGGTTACCAGGTTAGAGTTATTGCTCTCGCTCTGAAGATCGCGGCGATACCTCACACGTGTGGTTTGAACACCGTTTTCGTACGCGGGCGTGACTTCCGTGTGCGGTTTTTTTTGCTGCGCGAGCTCGTGGGGATGGGGGCGCTTTAACGTTTTGGTTTTTTTATTTCATTTATTTTTATTTTTTTACATTGTGTTTTTTTTTTGTTTTTTTAAAAAAGGGGAAATATTTACAGTATCTCACAAAAGTAAGTACACCCCTCAGTCACATTTGTGTGAATCTTTTCTTCTATCTTTTCATGTGACAACACTGAAGAAATGACACTTGCATTGACAATACTTTAGTTTCGTGCAGATCGGAGGCGCTGGGGGTGCGTTTACGAGCGTATTCCCAACGCACAACAACCAGAAAACAATGAATGCCGCTCCCAGCAGTGCGTTTTGTCATTATGTAGTTAGTCGGGAACAATGTAACAACGCACTGCTGTGATCTTCATTCACTATTTTTTGATTGCCGTGCGTTGGGAAGTCGCTCGTAAACGCAGCGCCTCTGATGTACATGAACCCTCAGGCTGGGGTTTGGGTTGAATCGCATTTGCTCAGCGCTGAGAAAAGTTCCGGCATGCACTACTTTTTTTTTTTTTCAGCGCAATGCAAACGCATGCAAACGTGCACAGATGTTCATAAACGCATCGCAAGGCAAATCACGGCCAAACGCACTTCACAAATTACTCATGAAAGCAATACATAAAAATCGCAGCGCGCATGCATTGTGGTGTCAATGAGCCCTCAGTGTGTATTGCGGTGCGTTAAAACGCACGTGCATTGGGTGAGACGCGGTGAGGCGCCATTTAAAACGAACGCAACACACGCGTTACTTAAAAACAAATAACGCACAACAAACAGGTTTTCACACATTGCAGAAACGCATGTGATAACAGCGCGAAGGTGTGAACGGAGGCTTGGGGTCCGTTTACATATGTGCAGCGTATAAACGCACATTGCGCCAGGGCAGCCCATTAAATGGCGATGCTGCAAAAAACAAAAAAAAAAGACCGCGTTGCAAAGTTTGTAATGCACTGGAGGGGCCTTTTCAGATCACTGCAACGCATGTGCATTGCCTTCAATGAGTTTGCACCGCAGTGCAGCAGCTTATGTCACATGCGTTGCCGCAATGCAATCGCTCAGGGGCTGATTTATATATGTGCGCTGATGGAACCCCCCCCCCCGCAATGTGCGCATTACCGCAATGCATGACAACATGCCTCACATGCGTCACGTGTTGCTGTGCCATTCAATTCGGATAAAACCCCAACGCATGGCAATGCGCCGCTGTTGTGCGTTGCGGCAAGGATTTCACGACACGTCTGATTTTTGTGAAGTTTTTGGTGCAGCAGATTTCAGCAGGCTGCTCTAATGCAACGCATGTAACACATGACATAACGCACGTAACAAATGACAAAACGCACGTAACACATGACATAACGCACGTAACAAATGACAAAACGCACGTAACACATGACATAACGCACGTAACAAATGACAAAACGCACGTAACACATGACATAACGCACGTAACAAATGACAAAACGCACGTAACACATGACATAACGCACGTAACAAATGACAAAACGCACGTAACACATGACATAACGCACGTAACAAATGACATAACGCACGTAACAAATGAGACCTAAAGCACTAAAATGCACCAAAAAAGCTGCATGTACGTTTTTTTTAATCATTGTAGTCAATGCAACACAGCAGGCGGTTGTGCGTTGATGTGAAATTGGGGGAGGGGGGGGTTGCTAATGGCACCTCGTCCTGCAATGCATGCGTTTTCATGCGTGTGCTGCGCCATTTTTACTGCTTCCCAATTCAAATGGATTTTTCCTGCTGCCACCTCACATTAGCGGGACGCAGGTCAGCTGCGCTCTCCGGGAGGAGCGACTTCCCGGGATTGGGATCTCTCTATTGTATCTGAATGGACCCATTGGAAAGTCTCTATATAGACGCATGTCCAGGGAGCCAGGTGTATGATGGGTAATGGCCGCCTTGAAGGACAGAAGAGTCTTCAAGTGGAGCCATTAGGAGGGATGGGGGGACCCTTCACTGCGTCTATTATCTACAACCCCCCCATCACTATCTGTGCCCCCCCGGGACCCTTCACTATCTCCGACCCCCCCATCACTATCTGTGCCCCCCCACCCCCCGGGACCCTTCACTATCTCCGACCCCCCCATCACTATCTGTGCCCCCCCACCCCCCCGGGACCCTTCACTATCTCCAACCCCCCATCACTATCTGTGCCCCCCCACCCCCCTGAGACCCTTCACTATCTCCTCCCCCCATCACTATCTGTGCCCCCCCACCCCCCTGAGACCCTTCACTATCTCCTCCCCCCCATCGCTATCTGTGCCTCCCCCGGGACCCTTCACTATCTCTGACCCCCCCCAATCGCTATCTGTGCCCCCCCACCCCCCGGGACCCTTCACTATCTCCGACCCCCCCATCACTATCTGTGCTCCCCCACCCCCCCGGGACCCTTCACTATCTCTGACCCCCCCATCACTATCTGTGCCCCCCCGGGACCCTTCACTATCTCCGACCCCCCATCGCTATCTGTGCCCCCCCACCCCCCGGGATCCTTCACTATCTCCGACCCCCCATCACTATCTGTGTCCCCCCCACCCCCCGGGATCCTTCACTATCTCCGACCCCCCCTATCACTATCTGTGCCCCCCCACCCCCCTGAGACCCTTCACTATCTCCTCCCCCCATCACTATCTGTGCCCCCCCACCCCCCTGAGACCCTTCACTATCTCCTCCCCCCATCGCTATCTGTGCCTCCCCCGGGACCCTTCACTATCTCTGACCCCCCCAATCGCTATCTGTGCCCCCCCACCCCCCGGGACCCTTCACTATCTCCGACCCCCCCATCACTATCTGTGCTCCCCCACCCCCCCGGGACCCTTCACTATCTCTGACCCCCCCATCACTATCTGTGCCCCCCCGGGACCCTTCACTATCTCCGACCCCCCATCGCTATCTGTGCCCCCCCACCCCCCGGGATCCTTCACTATCTCCGACCCCCCTATCACTATCTGTGCCCCCCCCACCCTCCCGGGACCCTTCACTATCTCTGACCCCCCCATCGCTATCTGTGCCTCCCCCACCCCCCCGGGACCCTTCACTATCTCCGACCCCCCATCACTATCTGTGCCCCCCCACCCCCCGGGACTCTTCACTATCTCTGACCCCCCCATCACTATCTGTGCCTCCCCCCACCCCCCCGGGACCCTTCACTGTCTCCCCCCCATCACTATCTGTGCCCCCCCACCCCCCGGGACCCTTCACTATCTCCGACCCCCATCACTATCTGTGCCCCCCCACCCCCCGGGACCCTTCACTATCTCCAACCCCCCCATCACTATCCGTGCCCCCCCACTCCCCCGGGACCCTTCCCTATCTCCTACCCCCATCACTATCTGTGCCCCCCCACCCCCCCGGGACCCTTCACTATCTCCGACCCCCCCATCACTATCTGTGCCCCCCCCACCCCCCCCGGGACCCTTCACTATCTCCGACCCCCCATCACTATCTGTGCCCCCCCACCCCCCCCGGGACCCTTCACTATCTCCTCCCCCCCCATCGCTATCATCGGGTTATAAATAGAAGAGAGACTTTATCATACAGAGAAGATCCCCCCCCCCCACTCTGTACACCATTGTCACTCTATGGGGGGAGGGAGAGGGGCACAGCTGGTGGGGGGGGGTGGGGGGGTGTACAGCTGATTGCATATATAATAATCTGTCACTTCATGGAGGAGGGGGATGGGCAGCTGTCAGCATAATGAGCTCTGCGTCCTCTTTGTCCGCCCCCCTCCCCCCCATCTATAATTGGAGGATTTGGACCAAAATCATGGCAGGGATTCGGATCATTAAAATATCGCCTGCGTCTAGCTGGACGCCTTCACACCCCCCGCGATACAATAATGCACCTGACATGCGTCACCGCGAAGCTGCGACATGTGCAATTCGTTTTGTTCTGAATTTGAATTTTTTCAGAAATTTTTTTCGGAAATATCCAAATCAACGAAAACCCGTTCTAACAAATTTTACCTGAATATTCGTAAATTCAAAATGCGAAAATCCAAAAACCCGAAAAATTCTAAAATCTGAAATAATAATAACTATTAAATTAGAGGTATTGTAGTTTTTTCCTTTCAAATGTGGCTGTTAGCGAACGTAACGAATACAAATTTATCCGAAATCACAAATTATCCAAATTTTTTTTTTCTCTTTTTCAGGTCATTTGTTACGATCTTAATTTGAAAATCCGAAAATAAGGAAGAAAATTCACAAATTTTGAAAGAATAACTAATAATAACTATTAAATGACAGGCATTGGATATTCCGAATATTCGTAATTTCAAAATTCGAAAATCCAAAAACCCGAAAATTCTAAAATCTGAAATATAAATAACTATTTTATTAGAGGTATTGGAATTTTTCCTTTCAAATTTGTCTGTTAGTGAATGTAACAAATACGAATTTATCCAAAGTTACGAATTATCCAAAATAACGAATGTCGCATCTAAACAAATAGAACGTAATGAATTATTAATATTAAATAACAATAATAATAATGAAAACTTTTTATTTTTTCATAATTATTATTAATTTGTTCCATTTGTTTAGATGCGGCATTTGTTATTTCGGATACATTCGTATTCGTTACATTCACCAACAGCCAAATTTGAAAGGAAATTCCAATACCTGTAATTTAATCGTTATTTATATTTCACATTTTAGAATTTTCGGGTTTTCGGATTTTTGAATTTTGAATTTACGAATATTCGGAATATCCAATGCCTGTCATTTAATAGTTATTATTAGTTATTCTTTCAAAATTTTCGAATTTTCTTCCTTATTTCCGGATTTTCCAATTTTCGAATTTACGAATTAAGATCCTAACAAATGACCCGAATAAATAAATAAATAAATGAATAAAACGAAAACGAACGAATCTCTCGGCAGTGCCCATGTCTAGCAGAGCCCCCTGCACTGTGACATGCGTTGCAAATAAAGGGTGAGGTCTGATTTTCGGGGTTCATTATAAACGGCCTGCGGATGCGACGCAGGGTAATGCCCGACATGTTACCGCGCATGCGCTGACACGCCGCAGATGGAACCCGGAAGGCCCCTTTACACTCCCATGTCGGAATGAGACATGCGTTGCATGTGATAATGCACAGAACACGCACTGCCGTGATATTCATTTTGAATGGCGCCGCAACGCATGTAATGCGCCGGAATCACATGTTGCAGCCTTTCCATTTATATTACAGACCTTACCAGTGATGTCATCACCGGATCTCTGTGTTTCTCTATGCAATGCAAGCAGATCCCGGCTGGTGGGAGGGGCTGGTGGGAGGGGCCAGCAGGGGGGGGGGCAGTACATAGCTTCCTGAAAACCTCCCAGCACCCCACCTCAGTACTCCTCCCAAGAGCCGCATTATGGCCACTAGATGGAGCTGAGGGTCATAGGAAATAAATACATCTGAGTAATTATTAAAGTAACGGGGATCCCGTAGTAGCTATGGCTACATTTATTTTTCTCATTCCCTCCAGCGTTCTCTAAAATTGTTACATCGTATCTCTTCTTTTTAAGATGTATTTATTTCCAGTGATCCTCAGCCCCATCTGGTGGCCATAAAGTGGTATTTTCCCGATTCACTCGGCTTCACTCATAACAAACGTTATAGTGAACTAGACACGTGCGGTTCGTTTAAATTTTTCCGAAACTTGGATGTATCCGAGTTTTTCGAATAAGAATAGAACCGAATTTGAACGAATCCGAAAGAAAATTCACACGAAATTTGAATTCAAATCGTTTTGGAATACGGATAGTTTTTCAATTTCCAAAGAGAATAAAATAGAATATAAAATAAAGGCATAAAATAGAATATATATACGGTATATATATATATATATTCTATTCTATTCCTTTAATATCTATTCTATTTTAATCTCTTTGGTATTTGGAAAACGAATCGAATTCGAAAACTATTTGAAATTGATTCGAAAAACTTTTCAGATCAATCCGAATTTGAAAAATTCGTATCGATCCGAAAACGAATAAACAAAACGAATTCCGAAAACATATTAAACGAATGAAACAAATTTATGTAAATAACAAATGGAAACGAAACAATTTTTTTCGTTCTGCCCATGTCTATATAAAAAACATCAATTGAATTAGGAAAATACTGCAATATGACCACTAGATGGGGCCGAGGATCAGAGGAAAAAATACATATCAGTAAGAAGAGATACATTGTAACAATTATAGAGAACGCTGGAGGGAATTAGTAGATGATTGTAATCAATACTACTATGGGATACCCGTCAATTTGATAATTCCCTCCAGCGTTGTCCAGAATTGGTATATTTTATCTCTCCTAAAATGTATTTATTTCCTATGATTCCCAGCTCCATCTAGTGGCCATATTGCAGTATGAATTTAATCGAGGTTTGTTCTTTATGAATGAGGTTCATCCATCACAAGCATATAATAAACAGAGAGGATCAGGAAAAATATTACAATATAATCACTAGATGGCGCTGGGGATCATAGGAAAAAAATACATATTAGCAAAAAGAGATAGAAATGTAACAATTCTGGAGAACGCTGGAGGGAATTTGCAAATAAATGGGGATCCTGTAGTAGTAATGGTTACATTTATTTGCTAATTCCCTCCAGCGTTCTTTAGAGGTGTACAATGTATCTCTTGTCTCTAAGATGTATTTGTTTCCTATCATCCTCGGCTCCATCTAGTGGCCATCAAGTGGTATTTTCCCAATTCACTCAGGTTCATTAATAACAAACAGATAATGAACATCAATTGAATCAGGAAAATACTGCAATATGACCACTAGATGGAGCTGAGGATGATAGGAAATAAATACATACTTAGTGTGATGAGCTACATTATAACAATTCTAGAGAACGCTGAAGGGAATGATCAAATTAATGGGGATCCCGTAGTAGTAGTAGTAGTAGTAGTAGTAGTAGTAGTAGTAGTAGTATTAGTAGTAGTAGCAATGGTTACATTTATTTGCTAATTCCCTCCAACATTATCTAGAATTGATACATTGTATGTACTACTAATATATATTTGTTTCCTGTGCTCCTCGGCTCCATCTAGTGGCCATAAAGTGGTATTTTCCTAATTCACTCAGGTTCATTCATAACAAACAGATAATGAACATCAATTGAAACAGGAAAATACTGCAATATGACCACTAGATGGAGCTGGGGGTCACAGGAAAAAAATATATACTTAGTAAGATGAGATACATTATAACGATTCTAGAGAACACTGGAGGGAATTATCAAATTCATGGGGATCCCGTTGTAGCAATAGTTACATTTATTTGCTCATTCCCTCCAACATTCTCTAGAATTTGTATCTCCTACTAAGATGTATTTGTTTCCTGTGATCCTCGGCTCCATCTAGTGGCCATCAAGTGGTATTTTCCCGATTCACTCAGCTTCATTCATAGCAAACATATGATGTTAGTCGTATGTTTAGACATGAAGCGAATCAGGAAAATACTGCAATACGACCACTAGATGGAGCTGAGGATGATAGGAAATGAATACATCTGTGTAAAAAGAGATACAATGTAACAATTCTAGATAAATAGAAATAGTCGCGCTAATAAACAGTGCAAAGAAATTATGAATCAAATAAACAAACAAATCTGGAGAACGCTGGAGGGAATTATCAAATTAATGGGGATCCCGTAGTAGCTATGGTTACATTAATTTGCTCATTCCCTCCAGCGTTCTCTGGTATTGTTACATTGTATCTCCTACTAAGATGTATTTGTTTCCTGTGCTCCTCTGCTCCATCTAGTGGCCATTAAGTGGTATTTTCCTGATTCACTCAGGTTCATTCATAACAAACGTATAAACATAGAGTGAATCAGGAAAATACTGCAATATGACCATTAGATGGAGCTGAGTATCAGAAACAAATACATTTTAGTAAGAAGACATACAATGTAATAACTCTAGAGAACGCTGGAGGGAATTATCAAATTGGTGGGGAGTAGTAGTAGCAATGGTTACATTTATTTGCTCATTCCCTCCAGCGTTCTCTAGTATTGGTCCTACTAAGTTTTATTTGTTTCCTGTGCTCCTCAGCTCCATCTAGTGGCCATTAGGTGGTATTTTCCTGATTCACTCTGTTTCTTATGAATGAACCGATCTTCACTGCTCATAATATTTCAAGTACATTCGACCAGAAGAGAAAACACCCCTAAGGACAATCGATTTAGCCTGATTCTCACAGCAGCTGGTGAGTTCACCGGCACGAATGTACACGAGGATTCGCCGGATGAAGAGCGATGCAGAGTTCTTTATAAATAAATCCCCGGTGGAGGGGATGATGACGACTCCCGCCATGACAGGTCCTCTTCATTGGAGGATTTCCCGGAGCTCGGGGGGGGGATCCGCTTTCTGATGATTTGTTTTCTTCTACATAACAAACAGAGGAGATCATAGCGGAGCGTCTCCCGGGAATTCCCACATAGACCTCCATTGTGTGCCGGAAATCTGTCTTCAATTTCACGAAGAATCACAAATTCCGAGTCTGATGGAGATATTCAGCGATATTCCTCATCACTACAATCTCACATTCCCTCCAACTGTCACTTCAACTGTCATTTTATACCTTTTATATCGGCAGCAGAGATTGGACGGTTCGTAGTGAACACAGAGAGAATCAGGAAAATACTACGTTATGGCCACTAGATGGAGCCGAGGATCATGGGAAATAAATACATCTTTGTAAGAAGAGATACAATGAGGTCCATTCACTAAAACCTGAGAGTGCAAAATCTGGTGTAGTTATATGGTGTATTATAGCCAATCAGTGGAGGTGTGTCCATTAGGGGCACACGGGCGCCGCCCCCTCTCTCCAGCCACCCCCTCTGTGTACTATGAATCTATCCAAAGTTGCCGTGGCCACCCCCTATTCATACGTCTGGCCCCTTTTCGGAAGCGGGGCACATGAATTACGGGGGGGGGGGGTTTTGAAGCACCTGATTAGAGCCAGAGGCTTTAATAGGCTTCAAAAAAGGTGGACTTGGAGCGCAGAGCATTGCGCCCGGAGCCCACCCGGGCATATTCGCTTTTCTAACACTGAACCGCCTCTCCACCAATCAGGAGGTGCGGGTCTGATACCCGTCACCTGATTGGCTAAAGGCAGAGGAGATCCCATTGGCCGCTTAGCAGAACAGGAAGAGACACAGGGAGGACACAGGAGCCGCCGCCTGACCCACGTTACCCGTCCCACAGCTTGCTGCCGTCACCCGCTGCCTGACCCGGCACCATGATGGGGTAAGTGCCGGGCAGACAGCAGGCGGGGGGGGCACAGTGGCTGCATATGATGGGCACAGTGGCTGCATATGATGGGCACAGTGGCTGCATTTGATGAGCACAGTGGCTGCATATGATGGGCACAGTTGGCTGCATATGATGGGCACAGTTGGCTGCATATGATGGGCACAGTGGCTGCATATGATGGGCACAGTTGGCTGCATTTGCTGGGCACAGAGGCTGCATATGATGGGCACAGTGGCTGCATATGATGGGCACAGTGGCTGCATATGATGGGCACAGTGGCTGCATTTGATGGGCACAGAGGCTGCATATGATGGGCACAGTGGCTGCATATGATGGGCACAGTTGGCTGCATTTGCTGGGCACAGAGGCTGCATATGATGGGCACAGTGGCTGCATTTGCTGGGCACAGAAGCTGCATATGATGGGCAGAGTGGCTGCATATGATGGGCACAGTTGGCTGCATTTGCTGGGCACAGTGGCTGCATATGATGGGCACAGTTGGCTGCATATGATGGGCACAGTTGGCTGCATTTGCTGGGCACAGAGGCTGCATATGATGGGCACAGTGGCTGCATATGATGGGCACAGAGGCTGCATATGATGGGCACAGTGGCTGCATATGATGGGCACAGAGGCTGCATATGATGGGCACAGTGGCTGCATATGATGGGCACAGTGGCTGCATATGATGGGCACAGTGGCTGCATATGATGGGCACAGAGGCTGCATATGATGGGTACAGTTGGCTGCATTTGCTGGGCACAGAGGCTGCATATGATGGGCACAGTGGCTGCATATGATGGGCACAGAGGCTGCATATGATGGGTACAGTGGCTGCATATGATGGGCACAGTGGCTGCATTTGATGTTTTTGTTTCAGTATTTTTCAGAATTTTTCAGTTTGCGCCCCCCCCAAAAATTTTGAGCACCAGCCGCCACTGTAGCCAATCAGCCTCTAACTTCATCTTGTTCAGTTAGACTTTCTCAAATAAAACCTGGAAGCTGATTGGTTTCCCTGCAGAGATGCACCAGATTTTGCACCCTCCAGTTTTAGTAAATCTCCTCCAATGTAACAATTCTGGGGAACGCCGGAGAGACTTATCAAAGTAATGGGGATCCCGTAGTAGCAATGATTACATGTATTTTCTATTTCCCTCCAGCGTTCTCCAGAATTGTTACATTGTATCTCTTCTTACTTAGATGGATTTCTTTCCTGTGATCCTCGGCTCCATCTAGTGGCCATAATTATTTTATTTTCATTGTATGTTTATAAAAGCGGAAAGCGGAGTTCCACCCATTTCTGTGTTTATTAAAAGTCAGCGGCTTACTTAGATACATTTATTTCCTATGCCCTTCAGCTCCATCTAGTGGCCATCATTTGTTTATTGTTCGTTTGTTATGAATGAACCTGAGTGCACCTGGAAAATACCACTTTATTTCCACTAGATGGAGCTGAGGATCATAGGAAATATATACATCTTAGGTAGAAGAGATACAATGTAACAATTCTAGAGAACGCTGGAGGGAATTAGCAAATAAATGTAACCACTGCTACTACGGGATCCACGTAAGTTTTCTAAAGAACACTGGGGGGACTTATCAATGTAATGGGGATCCCGTAGTAGCAGTGGTTGTACCTAAGATGTATTTATTTCCCATGGCCCTCAGTGCCATCTACTGGCCATAATTTGTTTTTGTTTTTTTTCTGATTCACTTTTATGTTCATTATGAACAAAGCTGATTGAATCGGGAAAATACCACCTCATGGCCACTAGATGGGGCTGAGGATCATAAGGAATATATACATCTTAGGTAGAAGAGATACAATGTAACAATTCTAGAGAATGATAGCGGAAATTAGCAAATAAATGTAACTATTGCTACTACAGTATCCCCATTAATTTGATCATTCCCTCCAGCGTTCTCTAGAATTGTTACATTGTATCTCTTCTGCCTAAGATGTATTTATTTCCCATGGCCCTGAGCGCCATCTACTGGCCATAATTAGTTTTTTTTCTGATTCACTTTATGTTCATTATGAACGAAGCTGAGTGCATCTGGAAAATATCACTTTATTTCCACTAGATGGCGCTGAGGATCATAGGAAATATATACATCTTAGGTAGAAGACATACAATGTAACAATTCTAGAGAACGCTGGAGGGAATTAGCAAATGAATGTAACCATTGCTACTACTGGATCCCCGTTAGTTATCTAGAGAACACTGGAGGGAATTATCAATGTAATGGGGATCCCGTAGTAGCAATGGTTACATTTATTTGCTCATTCCCTCCAGCGTTCTCTAGAATTGTTACATTGTATGTCTTCTACCTAAGATGTATATATTTCCTATGATCCTCAGCTCCATCTACTGGCCATAATTTGTTTTTTTTCGCATTCACTTTATGTTCATTAAGAACGAAGCTGAGTGAATTGGGACAATACCACCTCATGGCCACTAGATGGGGCTGAGGATCATAGGGAATATATTCATCTTAGGTAGAAGAGATACAATGTAACAATGTTAGAGAACGCTGGAGGGAATTAGTAAATAAATGTAACCATTGCTACTACAGGATCCCTAAGGGAACGTTCTCTAGACTTGTTACAATGTATTTTGTATGCTCCATATGGAGGTCATAATGCAGCTCTGGAGAGGAGTGCTGAGACCGGGGGGGGGGGGGGGGGGGGGGGCTGTGATGTTTTCAGAGAGTTATCTACAGCCCCCTCTTGGCCCCTCCCACCAGCGGTGATCTACCTGTATTGCATAGAGAAGTACAGAGACCCAGTGATGACATCAATGGGGCTAAAATAAAATATGTAATGAAAATGTTGATGGGGGGAGGGGAGGGATTCTCACACTTTGGAAGGCCCGCCCCCTGTAAAGTCACCTGTTAGTGGGCGGAGTCGGATGGTGGGCGGGTCTCTGGTTCCAGCTGGTGGTCGGCTCTGCGTTGGACCATTTCTGCTGGCTGAAGGCTGCTGATTGGCTGGCGCCCCCTTCACACAGGCTCTGCTCGATGGCCATCTGTATGAGCTCCTCTTCACTCAGACTGCTGTACAGACTGTACTCCTCCGATCCCAGAGTGCGCTGCGCCGGCCCCGCCGCCGAAATCTGCATCGCCATGTCCGGTCCAGAAGCTGCAGAGCGAGAGATGGAGGAACAACCAATCAGAAAGAGGTACAGAACACGGCAACATGCGTGCGGCAAATCACCGCAGCGGAATGCTTAAAGTGACATGAAATCTGAACAAAGCGCATCCCTCTATAGTGTGTACTTATCTCAGTCCGGAGCACTAAGTGCCATTTCTGTCTGCTGCTTCATTCCTCTGCTATCTGCATCAGTCACTTCTGACAAGTTTTCCTGACACCAAGAGATAAAAGGTGACAGGGAGGGAGCACACAGCCTTTGATTGACAGCCTCAGCTCTGTCCCTGTGTGCTTTGTGAAGGGGGGGGGGTCGCTTCTCTCCAATCAGCTCTCACTGCAGAGCATACCATCAGCTCCCCGCCCCCCGCTTTCTGAAAGTTTAGAAAAGCTGTATAAATTCTGCATTTTGATTGGCTGTAGAGGTGAGATGGCTGCAGGTAATCAGGTACAACTTATGTAGGTGAATTTGTTTAATCTGTGAGCCCAGTCACCTCTCCGGGTATTAGACATGTGCAATTCGTTTCGTTCCGAATTAGTTTTTTTCAACGAAATTCGTTAATTCGAAAAATTCGAAAATCAGAAATTAGAGAATCCAAACATAAGAATGAAAATCCAAAAATTTGAAAACCCCAAATAATAATTAACTAATAATAACTAACTATTAATTTTTTTAAATTAATATAAATTTGGCTGTTAGTGAACGTAACGAATACGAATTTATCCGAAGTTACGAATTTTCCCGAAATAACGAATGCCGCATCTAAATGAATAATAATAAATAATAATAATAATACTAATAATAAAAATTGTTTTATTATTATTATTTATTATTATTATTTATTATTATTATTATTAATAATTTGTTTATACTTTCCATTCATTTAGATGCGGCATTCATTATTTCGGATAATTCATAACTTCGGATAAATTCGTATTCGTTCCGTTCACAAATAGCCAAATCTGAAAGGAAATTCCGATACCTATAATTTAATAGTTATTATTATTTCGGGTTTTCGAATTTTCGGGTTTTCGGATTAATGAATTTTCAGAATTATGAATCTTCACATTTTTTCGAATTTATGAACTTTTAAATTTATTTGAATTTACCAATTTTCGAATTTTCGAACTTACAAATACCGCATCTAAACGAACGGAACATAACAAATTCAAATTCCAAAGTTAAGAATTTATTCGAAATAATGAATTTCGATCATAACGAATGACCCGGAAAAAAAAACAAAAAACGAATGAACGAAACGAACACATTTTTCAGCAGTGCATGACTTCTGGGTATATAGAGGGTATATGAAATGTGAATGGCGCCCCCTAGGGGATGTCTATCTGCTCTGCGTTCCTCCCGGCGCCCCCTAGGGGATGTCTATCTGCTCTGCGTTCCTCCCGGCGCCCCCTAGGGGATGTCTATCTGCTCTGCGTTCCTCCCGGCGCCCCCTAGGGGATGTCTATCTGCTCTGCGTTCCTCCCGGCGCCCCCTAGGGGATGTCTATCTGCTCTGCGTTCCTCCCGGCGCCCCCTAGGGGATGTCTATCTGCTCTGCGTTCCTCCCGGCGCCCCCTAGGGGATGTCTATCTGCTCTGCGTTCCTCCCGGCGCCCCCTAGGGGATGTCTATCTGCTCTGCGTTCCTCCCAGCGCCCCCTAGGGGATGTCTATCTGCTCTGCGTTCCTCCCGACGCCCCCTAGGGGATGTCTATCTGCTCTGCGTTCCTCCCGACGCCCTCTAGGGGATGTCTATCTGCTCTGCGTTCCTCCCGACGCCCTCTAGGGGATGTCTATCTGCTCTGCGTTCCTCCCGACGCCCCCTAGGGGATGTCTAGTGGCTCTGTGTTCCTCCCGGCGCCCCCTAGGGGATGTCTATCTGCTCTGTGTTCCTCCCGGCGCCCTCTAGGGGATGTCTATCTGCTCTGCGTTCCTCCCGACGCCCCCTAGGGGATGTCTAGTGGCTCTGTGTTCCTCCCGGCGCCCCCTAGGGGATGTCTATCTGCTCTGCGTTCCTCCCGACGCCCTCTAGGGGATGTCTATCTGCTCTGCGTTCCTCCCGACGCCCCCTAGGGGATGTCTATCTGCTCTGCGTTCCTCCCGACGCCCTCTAGGGGATGTCTATCTGCTCTGCGTTCCTCCCGACGCCCCCTAGGGGATGTCTAGTGGCTCTGTGTTCCTCCCGGCGCCCCCTAGGGGATGTCTATCTGCTCTGTGTTCCTCCCGGCGCCCCCTAGGGGATGTCTATCTGCTCTGTGTTCCTCCCAGCGCCCCCTAGGGGATGTCTATCTGCTCTGCGTTCCTCCCGACGCCCCCTAGGGGATGTCTAGTGGCTCTGTGTTCCTCCCGGCGCCCCCTAGGGGATGTCTATCTGCTCTGTGTTCCTCCCGGCGCCCCCTAGGGGATGTCTATCTGCTCTGTGTTCCTCCCGGCGCCCCCTAGGGGATGTCTATCTGCTCTGTGTTCCTCCCGGCGCCCCCTAGGGGATGTCTATCTGCTCTGCGTTCCTCCCGGCGCCCTCTAAGGGATGTCTATCTGCTCTGTGTTCCTCCCGACGCCCCCTAGGGGATGTCTAGTGGCTCTGTGTTCCTCCCGGCGCCCCCTAGGGGATGTCTATCTGCTCTGCGTTCCTCCCGACGCCCCCTAGGGGATGTCTAGGGGCTCTGTGTTCCTCCCGGCGCCCCCTAGGGGATGTCTATCTGCTCTGCGTTCCTCCCGGCGCCCTCTAGGGGATGTCTAGCGGCTCTGCGTTCCTCCCGACGCCCCCTAGGGGATGTCTATCTGCTCTGTGTTCCTCCCGGCGCCCCCTAGGGGATGTCTATCTGCTCTGCGTTCCTCCCGGCGCCCCCTAGGGGATGTCTATCTGCTCTGTGTTCCTCCCGGCGCCCCCTAGGGGATGTCTATCTGCTCTGCGTTCCTCCCGACGCCCCCTAGGGGATGTCTATCTGCTCTGTGTTCCTCCCGGCGCCCCCTAGGGGATGTCTATCTGCTCTGCGTTCCTCCCGACGCCCCCTAGGGGATGTCTAGTGGCTCTGTGTTCCTCCCGGCGCCCCCTAGGGGATGTCTATCTGCTCTGCGTTCCTCCCGGCGCCCCCTAGGGGATGTCTATCTGCTCTGTGTTCCTCCCGGCGCCCCCTAGGGGATGTCTATCTGCTCTGCGTTCCTCCCGACGCCCCCTAGGGGATGTCTAGTGGCTCTGTGTTCCTCCCGGCGCCCCCTAGGGGATGTCTATCTGCTCTGCGTTCCTCCCGGCGCCCCCCAGGGGATGTCTATCTGCTCTGTGTTCCTCCCGGCACCCTCTAGGGGAAGTCTAGGGGCTCTGCGTTCCTCCCGGCGCCCCCTAGGGGATGTCTATCTGCTCTACGTTCCTCCCGGCGCCCCCTAGGGGATGTCTATCTGCTCTGCGTTCCTCCCGGCGCCCCTTAGGGGATGTCTATCTGCTCTGCGTTCCTCCCGGCGCCCCCTAGGGGATGTCTATCTGCTCTGCGTTCCTCCCGGCGCCCCCTAGGGGATGTCTATCTGCTATGCGTTCCTCCCGGCGCCCCCTAGGGGATGTCTAATGGCTCTGCATTCCTCCCGGCGCCCCCTAGGGGATGTCTAATGGCTCTGCATTCCTCCCGGCGCCCCCTAGGGGATGTCTATCTGCTCTGTGTTCCTCCCGGCGCCCCCTAGGGGATGTCTATCTGCTCTGCGTTCCTCCCGACGCCCCCTAGGGGATGTCTAGTGGCTCTGTGTTCCTCCCGGCGCCCCCTAGGGGATGTCTATCTGCTCTGCGTTCCTCCCGGCGCCCCCCAGGGGATGTCTATCTGCTCTGTGTTCCTCCCGGCACCCTCTAGGGGAAGTCTAGGGGCTCTGCGTTCCTCCCGGCGCCCCCTAGGGGATGTCTATCTGCTCTACGTTCCTCCCGGCGCCCCCTAGGGGATGTCTATCTGCTCTGCGTTCCTCCCGGCGCCCCTTAGGGGATGTCTATCTGCTCTGCGTTCCTCCCGGCGCCCCCTAGGGGATGTCTATCTGCTCTGCGTTCCTCCCGGCGCCCCCTAGGGGATGTCTATCTGCTATGCGTTCCTCCCGGCGCCCCCTAGGGGATGTCTAATGGCTCTGCATTCCTCCCGGCGCCCCCTAGGGGATGTCTAATGGCTCTGCATTCCTCCCGGCGCCCCCTAGGGGATGTCTATCTGCTCTGTGTTCCTCCCGGCACCCTCTAGGGGCCGGTGCCGTGTCCTTCCCCCTTCCTGCAGCCCGGCAATGTCTATGGCAGGCTGTGGCCCCTAATGTTGTACCCTGTGGTGCTCACATGGGAGGGGCCCCTGAGTCCCGCAGTGACAGAAGACCCGTGTTCATCCCTGAGAGCCATGGGGGCCCTAAACAGCGATAGACTGTGACATGTTGCAGGTGGTGGGGGATGGATGCTGCAGCTGTCCCTTCTGGGGGGGGGGGGGTAATACAGCAGCTGGAAGGCCCGAGGTTGAAGGGGCCCCAACATTTTAATGCAATCCTAAGAGTATAAGGAATGTTAAGAGATACTGGACCCTCCCCCTCCCCCTCACCTGGTAATATGATTGGCTGTCAGCCATACACAGGAGATTTATCCATTTCAATTGTTTTCAACCACATTGTGATTGTAAAATACAAATCCTTGGATCGAGGTGAATATTGTGACCATCAAATCCCTCAAATCATCCAATAATAATAATATAAATAACATTCCCAGACCTGAGATGACATGTGATGAGAGGGTCACCAGAGGGCGCTACAAGCCAGTCCAATCATTCCAGCCGTTCCGGCGACGCTCTTCGTTCTGCGATTTGCGGTCTCGCGGTTTGTCGGATTTTCAATCCTTCTTGTCTGTGTAAGGCTCTGTCTCCACTACTGCGAGTTGCTGTGCGACTTGACACACGTGAAGTTGCATGACGAGTCAAAACCCATCTATTTCAATGGTTCTAATTGGTGCGACTCAAATCGCAGCGACTCCAAAAGAAAAGGTTTTTGCGCTACTTTGTTTCCCACTTCGGTTGAGACTTGTTCTCACGTGGTTTTCACCGGTCGCATGACATCGCATCGAAAATCGCACCGCAAAGTCGCACTGTAAATCGCGCAACTTTGGGGTTGCAATAGTGGAGGCGGAGCCTTAAGCTGAACTCCGAGCAAATCTAAAATACACAGAATGACCGGCCGACCTCTGGAAGATTTGGGCTCCGTTTTCCACTTGTGCAACTTGTCCTGCAACTTGGGACTGCAAAAGTCGCATGAAAAGTCTTCCCCCCCCCCCCATGATTTCCAATGAGTACCGTTCTTATGTGTGCGACATCAAGTCACAGCGACATCAAAGTCCCCGCACTGCTTTGGTCCGACTTTGATGTGACTTGAGGTGCATAGAATACATCGCTTCAAGTCGCAGCAAAATCGCAGCAAAATCGCTCCACTTTCAGGTCGCAATAGTAGGAACCTAGGCTTACCCCCCCTCCCCCCTTCATAACCAGGACATTTTTGCGATATGGCGCTGCGTTATTTTACCTGACAATTGCGCAGTGGTGCGACTCTGTAACCAAATGAAATTTATATCATTTTTTCCCACAAATAAAGCTTTCTATTGGTGGTATTTCATCACCTCTGCGGTTTTTATTTTTTGCACTAAAAAAAAAAAACGAGCGACAATTTTGAAAAAAAACAAAAAAAACAATATTTTTTACTTTCTGCTATAAAACATCCAATAAAAAAAGAAATATATAAAAATGTCTTTATAAATTTAGGCCGATATGTTTTCTGCTTTTCTGATGGGGGGGGAATCCCATCAAGCATTGATAAGCTTATTCCCAATAAATTCCAATAATTCAATTAAATTAATAATTAAATTAAATAATTAAATAATTAAATTAATTAAATTAAAATTACATTTAAATTTAAAAAAATGTAATTTAAATTAAATTTAAATTAAATAATTTAAATAATTAAATTAAATCCCAATAAACGTTGATTGTTTGGTGAAAGGTTATCACGTCTACAAACGATAAGAAAGATTTATTTATTTTTGTTTATTTTTTTTACCAGTAATGGCGGCGATCAGCGACTTATATCGGGACTGCGATATTGCGGTGGACATTCTGATACTAATTGAGACTTTTGACAGTGGGGGAGCCAGTGACACTAATACAGTGATCGGTGCTAAAAAATATGCACTGTCACTGTACTGTGCAGTGACAGTGCGTATTTTTAGCACCGATCACTGTATTAGTGTCACTGGCTCCCCCCACTGTCAAAAGTCACTGACAATGACACTAGCTGGGAAGGGGGTTAAACATCTAGGGGGCGATCGAAGGGTTAAATATGTGCCTAGCCAGTGTTTATGTGTTCTGTGGGGGGGGGGGGGGGTGCTTTTTCTAGGGGAAGACATTGATTCGTGTCTCTGCTTTTGGTCGATCCCTTCCCTCCTGACAGAACAGAGATCTCATTTATACAGGCCGATCGCAGTTCTCCCTCTCTGCCTAACGGACATCGGGTACCCCACAGCGCCCCCCTATGGACTGGAACTGGTTAGCACCCCCCCCCTCCTGCTAAATGGTTTGCCCCATCCCTGTAACTAATGGTACAGTCTGTGGAGAGTTTGTTCTTTTGAAAAAACAACAGACTTGCTGGCTGGATCACTAGATGAAAAATAGAAGAAAGAAAGCCTAGGGCCCCGCACTTGTGCGAATTGTCATGCGACTTTGGACCCTCAAAAGTCACCCCCCCCAATGAGTACTGTTCATATCTGTGAGACTTAGAATCTTAAAGTAGTTCCTGCACTAGTTCTGTCCGACTTTCATGCGACTTGAGGGCCAAAGACTTCCATGTAAACCCTCAGATGTCGCATTAAAGTCGCACCCACATGACCTACTTGTGTGCGACTTTGTAGAGCACAAACAATCACATTGGTCAAAGTCATAAGAAAGTCATAAGAAAGTCATAAGAAAGTCGCACTCCTCCAAAGTCGCATCAAGTCGCAGTGTGAAGCCTCTATGGAAATCGCACGATTCTGAAGTCACACAAATGGGAAAGAAATCTAATGCAGTCATCACATCCAAGAATCAGAAAGCTGCATTATAAAGAATTGTTCGCTCGGTAATCGCTCCGTGTCCCCGAACGTGACCCGGCATCAGTCTCTCTGTACAGCAGGGCTGGAGGGTGAGAGGGAGAAGCAACACAAGAAGCCAATCAGTTCAACTGCTGACAAGAAGCATTCTGATAGGAGGAGAGAGCAGAGTGGCAAAAGAGAATGAGCTCATCACTGTGCTGCTTCTCCTTTCACCGTCCAATCACATCCTGGGGGGGCGGATCCAGGACAACCTGAGCTCAGAAGAAGGTGAATGATGACGGCAATTAGACTGAGGACATCTAGTGGCAAAAAAAAGAACTGCGGGGGGAAATCCCCGGGTTGAAGGTTAGTTGCTCAAGACTGAGGACATCTAGTGGCAAAAAAAGTACTGGGGGGGGGGGGGGGGGAATCTCTGGATTGAAGATTAGTTGCTCTGGACTGAGGACATCTAGTGGCAAAAAAAAGTACTGCAGGGGGGAATCTCTGGATTGAAGGTTAGTTGCTCTAGACTGAGGACATCTAGTGGCAAAAAAAAGTACTGCAGGGGGGAATCTCTGGATTGAAGGTTAGTTGCTCTAGACTGAGGACATCTAGTGGTAAAAAAAAGTACTGCGGGGGGGAATCTCTGGATTGAAGGTTAGTTGCTCTAGACTGAGGACATCTAGTGGCAAAAAAAAGTACTGCAGGGGGGAATCTCTGGATTGAAGGTTAGTTGCTCTAGACTGAGGACATCTAGTGGTAAAAAAAAGTACTGCGGGGGGGAATCTCTGGATTGAAGGTTAGTTGCTCTAGACTGAGGACATCTAGTGGTAAAAAAAAGTACTGCAGGGGGGAATCTCTGGATTGAAGGTTAGTTGCTCTAGACTGAGGACATCTAGTGGTAAAAAAAAGTACTGCGGGGGGGGGGGGGATCTCTGGATTCAAGGTTAGTTGCTCTAGCCTTCCTTTTCCCTGCTAATGTGACGCATTTTTATTGCAGTCTTTGCTGCTGTTGGAGAGTTCCCATCACTTCCTGTCTGATGAAGTGTTCGCCAACAGAACAGGAAGAGAGGGAAATCCAGAACCTCAGATAACAGTAAAAACCTGACAGGGGTTCTAATCCTTCTGCACGCCATTCAAAATCTATATGAAAAAAAAAAAACACTTGAAAGTATCATTTTTTCCTTTTTATTTTCAAGATAAATGTTGCCATTTTTCAGAAAGCGGAAAAGTATTATTATCATCATTTTGACATTCGATGTACACGGCGCGGCGTGCATCGAACACAACCGATCAGCTGGCTCCGCCCCCACCGGAGCGTACATAGAGGAGGGGGCCCACCAACCAATCCCTGCACTCTGTAAACAACCAAAACCGGTGCCTCAGCATTGTTCCAGAGGACCCCCATATAGCACCGAATCTGTTTTTACACCGACACTTGACACCGGAAAGATAATTTTACACGACGTTGTCACCACACGTGGGGCCATCCAAGTAAACAGCAACCATCTGTCTGCCGGCACGGCGCAGTCAATCATGACTCTGCAGGAGGGAAGACACTGGGGGGGGGGGGGGGTGCAAACAAACCCTGAAAATGAACTCTGACCAATACTGCACCTCCATGAATGGCCACAGGGGGGCGGCATTCTGCTCACACACAAAAAAAAATGAAAGGAGAACCCCGGTCTAAGGAAAAAACTTTTCTATGGTTTCTGCTCTCTTTAGTCCTCTTCTGTCCTCCAATCAACTTCCATATGCTAAACGACCAGCAAAAACAAAAACAAAATCTGCTGGCTGCGCACTTCTGTATTTATGTAATACTTCAATAATTATAACGTAAATATTAAGTAAGTACATGTAAGCAAATATCAACAGGTACAACATTACAGGGAAAGTGTTTTTGCTTTCCAAACTTAGCGCAACAACGCGTGAGATCCATGAT
Source organism: Aquarana catesbeiana (assembly GCF_042186555.1). NCBI lineage: Eukaryota > Metazoa > Chordata > Amphibia > Anura > Ranidae > Aquarana > Aquarana catesbeiana. The sequence goes on from NC_133336.1 coordinate 5,502,073, forward strand.
GTCGTTTATAACAATATATAATGATAATGAAGCTGAAATGTAATACCCCTCCCCCCCCCCCCCATTAACCTGCTGATGAAACATTTAAACAAAATCTTTCTGTTTTCATTACATATCTTATGGTGAGGTAGAAAGAAATCCTGGATAGCCGCACTCTGGGATAAGGACATCTTTATTTCAATAAAATCCAACAATACAGTCAATTGCAGAGACGTAGAGGGTGGTAGACTGCTAACGCGTTTCACATCATTTGGATGCTTATTCGTAGGTACGAATAAGCATCCAAATGATGTGAAACGCGTTAGTAAGCATCCAAATGATGTGAAACGCGTTAGCAGTCTACCACCCTGTACGTCTCTGCTATTGACTGTATTGTTGGATTTTATTGAAATAAAGATGTCCTTATCCCAGAGTGCGGCTATCCAGGATTTCTTTCTACCTCACTGCAAACCAGCAAAGCCAGCACCTGGAACCAGTTCTTACTAGGGCGGTGTCATTCCAGAGTTTGTGAGCTGCATTTCCTTTTTTCCTGTCTACTTACCTGGATTTTTGCATTACATATCTTATATAAGACCCAATGACATAGGTGTGCACACAGGGTGTGCCGGGTGTGCCTGGGCACTCCCTAATTATTCTGTGCATTGCTGATTTCCCCTGCTTCCTGGCGCACCCCATCACCACCCACCCCCCTCCCCCCCCTCCCTGCAGTGTCGGCAGTTGCAGGGATTGTTTCAGAATGGAGAGTGGGGGAAGGGGCCGGTAAATATTTAATTTACCGGCCCCTTCCTTTTCTGACTGATCACAGCGAATGATCTGCACCAGTTGCACCTGTGTTCGTTCTTAACTGAAGCCTAGTAAACTGTGTTTACTAGGCTTCAGTTTGTGAATGAACAGTAAGTCGTTTTCTGTCTAATGCAGCCGAGGCTGCGGAGAAGGACTGGGGAATCTCTGTCCTCAATCCCCTTCTCTGAATCAAAAGTGAGACATCTGAGGTCTGTTTAGACCCTCTATATTTCACCAAACCCCCCCCAGTGGGGCTCCTAAAAAAAATAGAAAAAATAATATTGTAAAAAATAATTACAAAAAATAAAATTGTTAAAAATACTACAAATAAAAACTACTGACACCAATCTCTGCTCTTCTGACACCTCCCACCGCTCTGCTGATATACAAGCATGTGTGTTTGTGCTCGGGGGGTACGCACCCTAATGCGATAGGCTGTGCACACCAATGACGTCATCATTGGGTCTCTGTGCTTCTCTATGCAATGCAGGCAGATAATGGCTGGTGGGAGGAGCCAGCAGGGGGGGGCTCTACATAGCTTCCGGAAAATATCCCAACCCCCGGCCTCTGCACTACTCCTCTCCAGAGCTGCATTGCAACCATTAGATAGAGCTGAGAATGATAGGAAATAAATACATCTTAGTGAGAAGAGATACAATGTAACAATTCAGGAGAATGCTGGAACGTAGAAATCAGCACTTTAATGGGGATCCTGTAGTAGCAATTATTAGATTTTTTTTTTCTATTCTATAAAATTGTTTACATTGGGGCAAAATGCGTCAGTCTGGGAGGAGCCAGGCTGAAGCCGCACCTCTTTTATCCCTAACTCCGGTGTGCGACGTTTTCCACCTTTGCTGTTTTGTAATTCCAGAGAACGCTGGAGGGAATTAGCAGATTCATGGGGATCCCCTAGTAGTAATAATTAGATTAATTTGATAATTCCCTCCAGTGTTCTCTAAAATTGTCACCTTTTCCTGCTAAGATTGCATTTGTTTGCTCTGATCCTCAGCTCCATCTAGTGGCCATAACGTGGTATTTCCCCAATTCACTCTCCATTCATCATAAATGAACTGGTCTTTTCTACTGCCCATAGTATCTGATAAACATTCGACCAGAGAAAAATACTCCGAGAACATTCGGTCTTGCCCCGTTCTCTCAAACAGCTGGTTAGTTTGCACCGAATGTATGTAGATTCAGAGTCCTCGGTCCTGATACAAGCAGTGGGCGGGCTCTTGGGAGGAGTTATGCAAATATCAAAAGGCCTTTGGTGGGTGGGTGTCAAGTCTGGAGGAGTGGGTGTCGGCATTGCATAGAGAAGCACAGAGGCCCAGTGATGACATCACTGGGACTAAAAACAGGTATGTAATGAAAAGAGAAAAAGGTTTATTCAAAAACGTCATCAGCATATTGATGGGCGGAGTCTGCGCCCTGTAGGTGTAAGCATGGCCTAAATGTCACCGTATTCTGTAGGTGTAGGAACATGGCAGATGGTATTTGTGGGGTGACGCCGTTCTGCATGTTTAAGGAGATTGTAGATGTTATTTGTGGGGTCACCTCGTTCTGTAGAGGTTGGGATGTCACAGATGGTATTTGTGGGGTGACCTCATTATGTAGGTGTAGGGACGTCGTAGATGCTATTTGTGGGGTGACCTTGTTCTGGAGGTGTAGGGACATCATAGATGTTATTTGTGGGGGTCACATTGGTACGTACAGTAGGTGTGGAAATGTTGTAGATGCTATTTGTGGGGTCACCCCATTCTGTAGGTGTAGGGATGTCACAGATGGTATTTGTGGGGTCACCTCGTTCTGTAGGTGTAGGAACATGGCAGATGGTATTTGTTGGGTGACGCAGTTCTGCATGTTTAAGGAGATTGTAGATGTTATTTGTGGGGTCACCTCGTTCTGTAGAGGTTGGGATGTCACAGATGGTATTTGTGGGGTGACCTCATTATGTAGGTGTAGGGACGTCATAGATGCTATTTGTGGGGGTCACATTGGTACATACAGTAGGTGTGGAAATGTTGTAGATGCTATTTGTGGGGTCACCTCGTTCTGTAGAGGTTGGGATGTCACAGATGGTATTTGTGGGGTCACCTCGTTCTGTAGAGGTTGGGATGTCACAGATGGTATTTGTGGGGTCACCTCATTCTGTAGGTGTAGGAACATGGCAGATGGTATTTGTTGGGTGACCCCATTCTGTAGGTGTAGGGATGTCATAGATGCTATTTGTGGGGTGACCCTGTTCTGGAGGTGTAGGGACATCATAGATGCTATTTGTGGGGGTCACATTGGTACGTACAGTAGGTGTGGAAATGTTGCAGATTCTGGGGTCACCTCGTTCTGTAGGTGTAGGGACATCGTAGATGCTACTTATGGAGTCACCTCCCTCTCTGTAGAGGTTGGGATGTCACAGATGCTATTTGTGGGGTGACCTCATTATGTAGGTGTAAGGATGTTGCAGATTCTATTTGTGGGGTCACCTCGTTCTGCAGGTGTAGGGGCGTCACAGATAGTATATGTTTTGTTACCTCCTTCTGTAGGTGTAGATATGTTAAAGATGATTTTTGTGGGGTGACCTTATCCTGTAGATGTAGGGACATTTCAGGTGCTGTTTGTAGGGTCACCTCGTTCTTTAGGTGTAGGAACATTGTAGATGCGCTTGGTGAAGTGACCTCATTCTATAGGTGGAGAGACATCACAGATGGTATTTATGGGGTCACCTCATACTATAGGTGTAGGGACTTTACAGGTGCTGTTTGTAGGGTCACCTCGTTCTTTAGATGTAGGGACATTGTAGATGCTCTTTGTGGGGTGACCTCATTCTTTAGGTGTAGGGACTTCACAGATGGTATTTATGGGGTCACCTCATACTGTAGGTGTAGGGACAATACAAGTGCTGTTTGAAGGGTCACCCCGATCTTTAAGGTGTAGGGACATTGTAGATGCTTATTGTGGGGTGACCTCGATCTGTAGGTGTAGGGATGTTACAGATGCTATTTGTAGGGTCGCCTTAGGTGTAGGGACCTTGTAGATGCTTTTTGTGGGGTGACCTTGTTCTTTAGGTGTAGGGAGGTCATGGATGTTATTGGTGGGGTCACCACATCCTATAGGTGTAGGCACAGTATAGATGCTCTTTGTGGGGTGACCTCGTTCTTTAGGTGTAATGACATCACAGATGTTATTTATGGGGTGACCTCGTTTTTGTTAGGTGTAGGGACATTACAGGTCCTGTTTGTGGGGTCACCTCTTTCTTTAGGTGTAGGGACTTCACAGATTGTATTTATGGGGTGACGCCGTTCTGCATGTTTAAGGAGATTGTAGATGTTATTTGTGGGGTCACCTCGTTCTGTAGAGGTTGGGATGTCACAGATGCTATTTGTAGGGTGACCCCATTATGTAGGTGTAAGGATGTTGCAGATACTATTTGTGGGGTGACCTCATTATGTAGGTGTAGGGACGTCGTAGATGCTATTTGTGGGGTGTCCCTGTTCTGGAGGTGTAGGGACATCATAGATGCTAATTGTGGGGGTCACATTGGTACGTACAGTAGGTGTGGAAATGTTGTAGATTCTATTTGTGGGGTCACCTCATTCTGTAGGTGTAGGGACGTCGTAGATGCTACTTGTGGAGTCACCTCTCTCTCTGTAGAGGTTGGGATGTCACAGATGCTATTTGTGGGGTGACCCCATTATGTAGATGTAAGGATGTTGCAGATTCTATTTGTGGGATTACCTTGTTCTGTAGGTGTAGGGGTGTCACAGATAGTATATGTTTTGTTACCTCCTTCTGTAGGTGTACATATGTTAAAGATCATATTTATGGGGTCACCTCATACTGTAGGTGTAGGGACATTACAGGTGCTGTTTGTAAGGTCACCTTGTTCTTTAGGTGTAGGAACATTGTAGATGCGCTTGGTGGAGTGACCTCATTCTATAGGTGGAGAGACATCACAGATGTTATTTATGGGGTCACCTCATACTGTAGGTGTAGGGACAATACAAGTGCTGTTTGTAGGGTCACCCCGTTCTTTAGGTGTAGGGACATTGTAGATGCTTATTGTGGGGTGACCTCGATCTGTAGGTGTAGGGATGTTACAGATGCTATTTGTAGGGTCGCCTTGAGTGTAGGGACTTTGTAGATGCTTTTTGTGGGGTGACCTCGTTCTTTAGGTGTAATGACATCACAGATGTTATTGGTGGGGTGACCTCATTTTTTTTAGGTGTAGGGACATTACAGGTGCTGTTTGTGGGGGTCACCTCTTTCTTTAGGTGTAGGGACTTCACAGATGGTATTTATGGGGTCACCTCATACTATAGGCGTAGGGATATTACAGGTGCTGTTTGTAGGGTCCCCTCGTTTTTTAGGTGTAGGGTCATTGTAAATGTTCTTTGTGGGAAGACCTCATTCTTTAGGTGTAAGGGACTTCACAGATGGTATTTATGGGGTCACCTCATACTGTAGGTCTAGGGGCATTACTAGTGCTGTTTGTAGGGTCACCTCATTCTTTAGTTGTAGGGACATTGTAGATGCTTATTGTGGGGTGACCTCAATCTGTAGGTGTAGTGACCTTACAGATGCTATTTGTAGGGTCACCTTAGGTGTAGGGACTTTCTAGATGCTCTTTGTGGGGTGACCTCGTTCTTTAGGTGTAGGTATGTCATAGATGTTATTGGTGGGGTCACCACATTCTATAGGTGTAGGGACAGTATAGATGCTCTTTGTGGGGTGACCTTGTTCTTTAGGTGTAATGACCTCACAGATGGTATTTATGGAGTGGCCTTGTTCTTTAGGTGTAGGGACCTCACAGATGGTATTTATGGAGTGGCCTTGTTCTTTAGGTGTAGGGACATCACAGATGGTATTTATGGGGTGGCCTCGTTCTTTAGGTGTAGTGACATCACAGATGGTATTTATGGGGTGGCCTCGTTCTTTAGGTGTAGTGACAACACAGATGGTATTAATGGGGTGGCCTCGTTCTTTAGGTGTAGGGACATCACAGATGGTATTTATAGGGTGGCCTCGTTCTTAAGGTGTAGGGACATTACAGATGGTATTTATGGGGTGGCCTCGTTCTTAAGGTGTAGGGACATTACAGATGGTATTTATGGGGTGGCCTCGTTCTTTAGGTGTAGGGACATCACAGATGGTATTTATGGGGTGGCCTCGTTCTTAAGGTGTAGGGACATTACAGATGGTATTTATGGGGTGGCCTCATTCTTTAGGTGTAGGGACATCACAGATGGTATTTATGGGGTGGCCTCGTTCTTTAGGTGTAGGGACATCACAGATGGTATTAATGGGGTGGCCTCGTGCTTTAGGTGTAGGGACATTACAGATGGTATTTATGGGGTGGCCTCGTTCTTTGAGTGTAGGGACATCACAGATGGTATTTGTAGCGTTACCTTGATCTGTAGGTGTATGGATGTCTCTGATGTGGTTTGTGGGGTTCACCGATTCCTCTCGCAGCGTACCCCAGGAGTCCCCTCTGCCGCAGGTTGTCCGTGTGACTGGCAAGCTTTTCTTCTCTCTGGAGTATTTCTGGAGCAACACATGATCACAAGTGACAAGCCAGAACCCCGGCCAGTCCCATATCTCATATTTCCAGTGTGGAGATTGTAGGACGCGTCTGTTACCTCGATCCTCTGGCTGGTACAGGAGGGTTAATGCTGCCATTGCATCACTGTTTATACGCTCCGAGCCATACGCCATATATGGCCACATAGCTGGGAATGTTCGATATCCCTCAAAAAAAATTCCTCCTGTGAAGGAACCTGAGGCAGATCATAATTAATGACTAAAGTTCCTGGATGCACCCAGAGGGAAATCCCCGCTCCTCACATACATGTATAGAACATAGGCGATCGCGGCACAAACCGCTCTGCAACGCCATCCCATTCTGAATGAACGACAAAACGATCGTCGCTTTAGCGGCAATTTATGCAGTTAAAGCATTAAGTGCCATGCACACCGCGCCTTGGAACATGCGTCATTGCACGCTCACGGCTTTGCCTTCATTTTTATTGATGCCGGTTCAGAACGCTTGAGCTGGCCATAAAAAACGTACGTTCTTTTAGTGCGTCAAAATCCTCAGTGATCCCGCCATGAAAATGCCATATTGTCACCCTGCCACATGCGCCCCCTGGTGGAGACTACAAGCGGCAATGCCAACGGCCACAAGGCGCCGCCCCCCTCTTCCAGTTGTCACCTTGTCAGGCAGGCTTCCCATGGAGACCACAAGTGGGCTTTGGGACATTTAGCAGCCGTGGTCCATTGTGGTGACCATCACCAAATCTGCCCTGAGACATGACGAGTAGCCAGGGCCGGATCGAGGCTGTCTGATCGAAAAAAGTCAGAGGACATACTGTCAACAAATTTTAGAGTCCCCCCTTCTAAGCTGAGCCCCACATCACGTCAGAGTCATCTGTGTCCCCCCCCCCCCCCCCCCCCCTTCACAAATAGTCCTACCTTCAAATCTTCATATGGATGCTTACATATACATTGTTCATAGGTGAGCTAGAGAGATACAAAGTAACATTGTTTATAAACATTGCTCAGACAGGAGATAGAGAGATACAAAGTAACATTGTTTATAAACATTGCCCATAGGTGAGCTAGAGAGATACAAAGTAACATTGTTTATAAACATTGCCCATAGGTGAGCTAGAGAGATACAAAGTAACATTGTTTATAAACATTGCTCAGACAGGAGATAGAGAGATACAAAGTAACATTGTTTATAAACATTGCCCATAGGTGAGCTAGAGAGATGCAAAGTAACATTGTTTATAAACATTGCCCATAGGTGAGCTAGAGAGATACAAAGTAACATTGTTTATAAACATTGATCAGACAGGAGATAGAGAGATACAAAGTAACATTGTTTATAAACATTGATCAGACGGGAGATAGAGAGATACAAAGTAACATTGTTGATAAACATTGATCAGACAGGAGATAGAGAGATACAAAGTAACATTGTTTATAAACATTGATCAGACGGCGGATAGAGAGATACAAAGTAACATTGTTTATAAACATTGATCAGACAGGAGATTGAGAGATACAAAGTAACATTGTTTATAAACATTGATCAGACGGGAGATAGAGAGATACAAAATAACATTGTTTATAAACATTGATCAGACGGCGGATAGAGAGATACAAAGTAACATTGTTTATAAACATTGATCAGACAGGAGATAGAACTTTACTTCCACTTTAAGAAGTTTGTTTGGCTCACCTATACATAGACTTCTCAATTTGGGTGACCCCGATTTTTTTGGGGTGGCCCCCACTTTGTGAAGAGCTACAATATCCAAGCCATAAGGCTTAATTAATGAGCTTTTGGGGTTTTTTTTGTTGTTTTGAAAGAATCTGAACCTACCTGAGGTGTTTATTTGCTGTCTGAGTCAGGAACTGAAATGTCAGTTTTAGGCGGAGTGGCCCTTTAAAGTGAACACGAGAATAACTCCGGACCCAACAAGTTGACACATCGCTGCCTGGAGCTTTAATTAAAGGTCGGATCGCGTTCTCCTCTGAATGGGCTCGGAGTGGCGGAGTCATTCACAGACGGGGAAGAGAACACTAGATATTGTTTGAGGAACCCGACCCCGGCGCAGACAGATGATCCCATGCAGCTGTCCCCCCCCCCACCCCCGAGACACAAAGAAAGATCCTCCATGGGACACAATGCATATTGTCTGCCGCTGTGTGCGTCCACTTATAGCTCATGGTTCCCGGTGAAGGACAACGACTGACCTTTTTTAGAAGGAGCTCCGCATAGAATACTTTCGATCGTCCAATGTGACAAAATGCTGAATGCGCCTCCTGTTTAAAAATCACTATGAGCCCCCCCCCAGGCCCTGACATCCATTGCAATAACCCACATGTGTTCAATTCTGCAAAATTTGGATGGGATTTTTTTTCGTGCCAAACACCAACGAAGAAGGAAAAATCAGTACAATTTTATTGATACAATAATTAAAAAACACCACATATGGCAAAGGCTTAAAGGGATTGTAATGGTAAAAAAAAAACCAACAAACATGTCAATGGAATCGCACAGAGGGGCCGGGAACCTCCTCTTTTCCCGCTGGCACTCCTCTCCGGCCGGTGCCCCCATGGGAAGCCACTTCACATTAACACAGACAGCGGGACTCGGCCCCGCCCCCCCCCCCCCGGTGCCTCATCACTGGATTTGTTTGACAGCACCGGGAGCCATAGGCTTCCCGGTGCCCCAGCAAAGCCAGCAAGACCCGGAAGTGAAGGGAGAAAAGATCTGCCGACCTGCACGGCACTGGATCGAATGAGGTTTTAGGTAAAGGGGGAGGGGGGGGCAAAGAATGCATTAAGGTAAAAAATGCTTAGAATTTACAACCACTTTAAAATCAAACCACCAGTTCATAGACGTTTACAATTGTTTTTTGTATGGAACATTGGGTGCCAACGCGTTTCAACTCCAAAGAGTCTTCTTCAGGGTAACAAGCAACATGATGTGTTCTAAAATACAAATCAAAATTAATAATAAGGTACACATAGGCTGTGCAAATTATTTCATAGTGTATTTGATAGGTAAGTGTGAACAGGATTTTCCCCATAAATCTCACACAGATGTTGAATGCAAGGGAAAAAAACATGGTGGACAATGAAAATGTCTTCATTTCTTCATTTTTTACTTTCATTGTCCACCATGTTTGTTTCCCTTGCATTCAACATCTCTGAGGCCCAAGGGGGTTTTTTATGGGATTTCTCAGCATTGAGGACTCCATTTTCCGGACAATGTTGTAGACGCAGTGGTCAGGTAACATTGAGGAGGGTAGACGCAGTGGTCAGGTAACATTGAGGAGGGTAGACGCAGTGGTCAGGTAATGTTGAGGAGCATAGACGCACTGGTCAGGTAACATTGAGGAGTGTAGAAGCAGTGGTCAGGTAACATTGAGGAGTGTAGACTCAGTGGTCAGGTAACATTGAGGAGCGTAGACGCAGTGGTCAGGTAACATTGAGGAGCGTAGACGCAGTGGTCAGGTAACACTGAGGTAACATTGAGGAGCGTAGACGCAGTGGTCAGGTAACATTGAGGAGCACAGACGCAGTGGTCAGGTAACATTGAGGAGCATAGACGCAGTGGTCAGGTAACATTGAGGAGCGTAGACGCAGTGGTCAGGTAACACTGAGGTAACATTGAGGAGCGTAGACGCAGTGGTCAGGTACCATTGAGGAGCATAGACGCAGTGGTCAGGTAACATTGAGGAGTGTAGACGCAGTGGTCAGGTAACATTGAGGAGCACAGACGCAGTGGTCAGGTAACATTGAGGAGTGTAGACGCAGTGGTCAGGTACCATTGAGGAGCATAGACGCAGTGGTCAGGTAACATTGAGGAGTGTAGACGCAGTGGTCAGGTAACATTGAGGAGCGTAGACGCAGTGGTCAGGTAACATTGAGGAGCGTAGACGCAGTGGTCAGGTAACATTGAGGAGCATAGACGCAGTGGTCAGGTAACATTGAGGAGTGTAGACGCAGTGGTCAGGTACCATTGAGGAGCGTAGACGCAGTGGTCAGGTACCATTGAGGAGCATAGACGCAGTGGTCAGGTAACATTGAGGAGTGTAGACGCAGTGGTCAGGTAACATTGAGGAGCGTAGACGCAGTGGTCAGGTAACATTGAGGAGCGTAGACGCAGTGGTCAGGTAACATTGAGGAGCATAGACGCAGTGGTCAGGTAACATTGAGGAGTGTAGACGCAGTGGTCAGGTAACATTGAGGAGCGTAGACGCAGTGGTCAGGTAACATTGAGGAGTGTAGACGCAGTGGTCAGGTAACATTGAGGAGCGTAGACGCAGTGGTCAGGTAACGTTGAGGAGCATAGATGCAGTGGTCAGGTAACATTGAGGAGCATAGACGCAGTGGTCAGGTAACATTGAGGAGCGTAGACGCAGTGGTCAGGTAACATTGAGGAGCATAGATGCAGTGGTCAGGTAACATTGAGGAGTGTAGACGCAGTGGTCAGGTAACAATGAGGAGCACAGACGCAGTGGTCAGGTAACATTGAGGAGTGTAGACGCAGTGGTCGGGTAACATTGAGGAGCATAGATGCAGTGGTCAGGTAACATTGAGGAGTGTAGACGCAGTGGTCAGGTAACATTGAGGAGCGTAGATGCAGTGGTCAGGTAACATTGAGGAGCGTAGACGCAGTGGTCAGGTAACATTGAGGAGCGTAGACGCAGTGGTCAGGTAACATTGAGGAGTGTAGACGCAGTGGTCAGGTAACATTGAGGAGCGTAGACGCAGTGGTCAGGTAACATTGAGGAGGGTAGACGCAGTGGTCAGGTAACGTTGAGGAGCGTAGACGCAGTGGTCAGGTAACATTGAGGAGGGTAGACGCAGTGGTCAGGTAACGTTGAGGAGCATAGATGCAGTGGTCAGGTAACATTGAGGAGCGTAGACGCAGTGGTCAGGTAACATTGAGGAGGGTAGACGCAGTGGTCAGGTAACATTGAGGAGTGTAGACGCAGTGGTCAGGTAACATTGAGGAGGGTAGACGCAGTGGTCAGGTAACGTTGAGGAGCATAGACGCAGTGGTCAGGTAACATTGAGGAGCATAGACGCAGTGGTCAGGTAACATTGAGGAGCGTAGACACAGTGGTCAGGTAACATTGAGGAGGGTAGACGCAATGGTCAGGTAACATTGAGGAGTGTAGACGCAGTGGTCAGGTAATATTGAGGAGTGTAGACGCAGTGGTCAGGTAACATTGAGGAGAGTAGACGCAGTGGTCAGGTAACATTGAGGAGCACAGACGCAGTGGTCAGGTAACATTGAGGAGTGTAGACGCAGTGGTCAGGTAACATTGAGGAGCGTAGACGCAGTGGTCAGGTAACATTAAGGAGTGTAGACGCAGTGGTCAGGTAACGTTGAGGAGCATAGACGCAGTGGTCAGGTAACATTGAGGAGGGTAGACGCAGTGGTCAGGTAACATTGAGGAGCGTAGACGCAGTGGTCAGGTAACATTGAGGAGTGTAGACTCAGTGGTCAGGTAACATTGAGGAGCGTAGACGCAGTGGTCAGGTAACATTGAGGAGGGTAGACGCAGTGGTCAGGTAACATTGAGGAGCGTAGACGCAGTGTTAGGGTAACATTGAGGAGCGTAGACGCAGTGGTCAGGTAACATTGAGGAGGGTAGACGCAGTGGTCAGGTAACATTGAGGAGAGTAGATGCAGTGGTCAGGTAACATTGAGGAGCATAGACGCAGTGGTCAGGTAACATTGAGGAGCGTAGACGCAGTGGTCAGGTAACATTGAGGAGGGTAGACGCAGTGGTCAGGTAACATTGAGGAGTGTAGACGCAGTGGTCAGGTAACATTGAGGAGCGTAGACGCAGTGGTCAGGTAACATTGAGGAGCGTAGACGCAGTGGTCAGGTAACATTGAGGAGCGTAGACGCAGTGGTCAGGTAACATTGAGGAGCGTAGACGCAGTGGTCAGGTAACATTGAGGAGCATAGACGCAGTGGTCAGGTAACATTGAGGAGTGTAGACGCAGTGGTCAGGTAACATTGAGGAGCGTAGACGCAGTGGTCAGGTAACATTGAGGAGCACAGACGCAGTGGTCAGGTAACATTGAGGAGTGTAGACGCAGTGGTCAGGTAACATTGAGGAGTGTAGACGCAGTGGTCAGGTAACATTGAGGAGCGTAGACGCAGTGGTCAGGTAACATTGAGGAGCGTAGACGCAGTGGTCAGGTAACATTGAGGAGCACAGATGCAGTGGTCAGGTAACATTGAGGAGGGTAGACGCAGTGGTCAGGTAACATTGAGGAGCGTAGACGCAGTGGTCAGGTAACATTGAGGAGCACAGACGCAGTGGTCAGGTAACATTGAGGAGGGTAGACGCAGTGGTCAGGTAACATTGAGGAGCGTAGACGCAGTGGTCAGGTAACATTGAGGAGGGTAGACGCAGTGGTCAGGTAACATTGAGGAGTGTAGACGCAGTGGTCAGGTAACATTGAGGAGGGTAGACGCAGTGGTCAGGTAACGTTGAGGAGCATAGACGCAGTGGTCAGGTAACATTGAGGAGCATAGACGCAGTGGTCAGGTAACATTGAGGAGCGTAGACGCAGTGGTCAGGTAACATTGAGGAGCATAGACGCAGTGGTCAGGTAACATTGAGGAGGGTAGACGCAGTGGTCAGGTAACATTGAGGAGTGTAGACGCAGTGGTCAGGTAATATTGAGGAGCGTAGACGCAGTGGTCAGGTAACATTGAGGAGAGTAGACGCAGTGGTCAGGTAACATTGAGGAGCACAGACGCAGTGGTCAGGTAACATTGAGGAGCGTAGACGCAGTGGTCAGGTAACATTGAGGAGTGTAGACGCAGTGGTCAGGTAACGTTGAGGAGCATAGACGCAGTGGTCAGGTAACATTGAGGAGGGTAGACGCAGTGGTCAGGTAACATTGAGGAGCGTAGACGCAGTGGTCAGGTAACATTGAGGAGTGTAGACGCAGTGGTCAGGTAACATTGAGGAGTGTAGACGCAGTGGTCAGGTAACATTGAGGAGGGTAGACGCAGTGGTCAGGTAACATTGAGGAGCGTAGACGCAGTGTTAGGGTAACATTGAGGAGCGTAGACGCAGTGGTCAGGTAACATTGAGGAGGGTAGACGCAGTGGTCAGGTAACATTGAGGAGAGTAGATGCAGTGGTCAGGTAACATTGAGGAGCATAGACGCAGTGGTCAGGTAACATTGAGGAGCGTAGACGCAGTGGTCAGGTAACATTGAGGAGCGTAGACGCAGTGGTCAGGTAACATTGAGGAGCGTAGACGCAGTGGTCAGGTAACATTGAGGAGCGTAGACGCAGTGGTCAGGTAACATTGAGGAGTGTAGACGCAGTGGTCAGGTAACATTGAGGAGCGTAGACGCAGTGGTCAGGTAACATTGAGGAGCACAGACGCAGTGGTCAGGTAACATTGAGGAGTGTAGACGCAGTGGTCAGGTAACATTGAGGAGTGTAGACGCAGTGGTCAGGTAACATTGAGGAGCGTAGACGCAGTGGTCAGGTAACATTGAGGAGCACAGACGCAGTGGTCAGGTAACATTGAGGAGGGTAGACGCAGTGGTCAGGTAACATTGAGGAGCGTAGACGCAGTGGTCAGGTAACATTGAGGAGCACAGACGCAGTGGTCAGGTAACATTGAGGAGCGTAGACGCAGTGGTTGGGTAACATTGAGGAGTGTAGACGCAGTGGTCGGGTAACGTTGAAGAGCGTAGACGCAGTGGTTGGGTAACATTGAGGAGCATAGACGCAGTGGTCAGGCAAGGAAACCTAATGCAGCAGATGAAAGACACATCATGCCTACTTCCTTCCATATGAGAAGATGTCCAGCAGTGCCATCAGCACAGAACTGGAAGAAACCAGTGGGGTCCAGGTACCCCCATCTACTGTCCGGAGAAATCTGGCTAGAAGTGGTCTTCATAGAAGAATTGCGGCCAATAAGCCTCCGGCTTGGAAACAAGGCTAAGCCAGTCAACTATGCAGGAAAACATAGGGACCAGGTGGCAGAAAAATGGCAGCTGGTGCTCTGGACTGATGAGTCAAAATGTGAACTATTTGGCCGTAGCAGGAGGCAGTTTGTTGGGGGAAGGGCTGGAGAGCGGTACAATAATGAGTGTCTGCAGCCAACTGTGAAGCATGGTGGAGGCTCCTTGCAAGTTTGGGGCTGCATTTCTGCAAATGAAGTTGGAGATTTGGTCAGGATCAGTGGTGTCCTCAATGCTGAGAAATCCAGGCAGATACTTCTCCATCATGCCGTACCATCAGGGAGGAGTGTGATTGGCCCCAAATTGATTCTGCAGCAGGACAACCCCCCCAAACATACAGCCAATGTCATTAAGAACTATCTTCAGTGTAAAGAAGAACAAGGAGCCCTGGAAGTGATGGTTTGGCCCCCACAGAGCCCTGTTCTCACCATCATGGAGTCTGTCTGAGATGGAGGATTGGAGGCGGCCGACATCCACATAAGATTCGTGCTCAGTTCTCTAAGATGTACATAGAACAACCTACCTGCCGAGATCCTTCACCAACTGTGTGCAAGCCTACCTAGAAGAAGGCAAAGGGGGGGGGGGGGGGGTCAGCTTTATAGCATAACTAAAGGCATTTTTTCCTAATTAGTTTTGGATGGAATGGAAAGGGATTAGACCCCCTGTCAGTTTTTGTTGTTGTCTGTGTCCCCATTATGGAGATTCACCCCCTCTCTCTTTTGTCCCGTTATCATTGAAAGTGAAAGTAAAAGAAACTCCCACATTTTTGGGTTGTCCCCACAAAAGTAATAAAGGGGAAATCTTCCAATGGGGACAGTTCTGGTGACCTGGGGGGGTTCCCAAGGTATTGCCTAGATTGTAGGGATTTCCTCTCACTTCCTGTTTGGCGATGGGACAGGAAGTGAAGGGTAATCTCTCCAATGGGACACAAATGGGAAAAAAAAAATCTGACCGGGGTTATAACCCTCCTTTACTCTATCCAAAATTGTAAAAAAAGTTTTGCCTCTAGTTCTACTTTAAGGACGGCTTTGCACTGGGGAAGTATCTGAAAAGTGATCACATGTCGGGATTTATTCATGTAATTTTATTGACACGTTTTCTCCAACCCCCCTCCCCCCCCCCCCCACCGGGGTCATCGGGGTCATCGGGGTTAAGTATCTTCTACAAACCACAATGTGATGTCTCTGCAGAGCTGACATGTCACATACTCCGGGCTTGGCAGCTGATCTATGTTTAGCACAGGAGAGGACAGATATCACATGACCTGTGTCCGTTATCAAACACCACCCGCAGGAGTAATGAGCACAGGACTGATATCTGGAGTCACCTTGTAAGAGATCCCAACAAATACAAAGTATCAGGAGAGATGGAGGGTGAGGAGTCCTCGGGGTGTGAGATGGGGTCCGCACTCCTCATCTCCATCATGTGAGGTCAGATATATGGAAGACAAAGGATCAGCATGACACCAGAGCGACTTATATATTCAAAAAGAAGAAGAAAATCATGACAGGGGCTCTTTAAAGCTCAACTCCGGCCAAAACTTTTCTTCTCTATAAATAGATATATATATTTATATGTGGTAACTGTGACCCCAAACGTGGCTGGACCACGTAAAGGTCATCAGATATCTGTAACTGGCTTAAAGGGGAACTGGCGCCAAAATGTTTTTGTTTTTTTAGTTGTGGGTAGTGCAGGGAAGGGACTGAACTTTATTATTATTATTATACAGGATTTCTTCTTCTTATTATTATACAGGGTTTCTTATTATTATACAAGATTTATATTATTATTAATATTATTATAACACAGGATTCATATTATTATTGTTATACAGGATTTATATTATTATAGTTATTATTATTCAGGATTTATATCACTATTTTACAGGATTTATACTATTAATATGATTATAATACAGGATTTATATTATTATATAGGATTTATATTATTCTTATTATTTTTATACATTATTTATATTATTATTATTATTTTTATTATAATACAGAATTTCTATTATTATTATTGTTATTATTATTTCTATTATTATTATTATTATTCAGGATTTATATTGCTATTATACAGGATTTACAATATTATTATTATTATACAGGATTTATGTTGTTATTATTATTATTATTAATATTATTAAGGATTTATATTGTTATTATTATTATACAGGATTTATATTATTGTCATTATTATTTTTTATTATTATAATAATATAAATCCTGTATATTCAGGTTTTTATTGCTATTATACAAGATTTATATTATTATTATTATTATTATTATTATACAGGATTTATGTTATTATTATACAGGATTTATATTATTATTGTACAGGATTTATATTATTATTATTATTATTATTATTAATACAGGATTTATATTATTATTATTATTCGGGATTTATATTGCTATTATACAGGATTTATAATAAAATTATTATACAGGATTTAACTTATTATTATTATACAGGATTTATATTATTATTATAAAGGACTTTTATCATTATTATTATTATTATTATTATTATTATTATTATTAATAATAATAATAATAATAATAATAATAATAATATTATTCAGGATTTATATTGCTATTATACAGGATTTATATTATTATTATTATACAGGATTTCTTATTATTATTATTACACAGGATTTATGTTATTATAATTATTATTATTATTATTATTATTATTATACAGGATTTATATAGCACCAACAGTTTGCACAGCTCTTTACATTATAAAGGGGGGCAGTACAGGTACAATACAAGAGGGTAGGGGGTAGAGATCTGCACAACGGAAAAACTAATTTTGTTTCATTTCAGATTCCTTGGTTAAATGAATAATTTTGTTTTGTCATACTTGTTATGTTAGAATGATTCGTTTTCAGAAATTGTTTCATATATTTGGATTCGGTAGTTTTTTCTTCTAATCGATTTGAAAAATGATTAAAATTTCAGAAGATGGCTATACTCGTTCTATTTTATTCTATTCTCTTCTGTTCTATTGTGTTCTTTTCTATTCTTTTAGTTTCTATTCGATTCTATTGATTTATATTCTGTTTTAATTCTATTCTATTCTATTTATTTCAATTCTATTATATTTTTATTCTCTTCTAGTTCATTCAATTCCACTCATCCAAAAAAAAGCAACGCACAGCAGCAAAAACACAGCAAAAATTTTGTTTTGCGTTTTTACAGCGCAGTGGTGTGGAAGCCGCCTAAGCGGGAATCTTCATCTTATTTCACTTTTATACCTTCCGGTATTTATTGCAATATGTTTCCATTTCCAATTCCAATTCAGACAATTTGTTACATTATAATTTATTTCGGATTCCTTGAAATTGGTTACTATTGTGATTCGGAAATTCACATACGTTCCAATTTTCCGAATTTCGGCCGTATCTCGATTCGTAACAAAATGAAGAACGTCTGGTAGGAAGGTTGTTCTTCAATCAGAGAGAGAGACCTGATCATCACTCCGATCACTTAGGCCACACCTCCCAACTTTTTGAGATAGAAATGAAGGACACCTATTAGCAAAAGTATGTAGCCATAGGACACACCCCCTGCCACACCCCTTAAAGGAGAATTATACAAAATAAACAATTAGAGATTTTTGTAAGCACAATTATTCCTTAGTTCTGGCTTATTCCTTTGTAAGGCAACCATGTCTTTATGGACCTTGCTTTGTACACTGGTGCGCAGTCATGTTGGAACAGGAAGGGGCCGTCCCCAAACTGTTCCCACAAAGTTGTGAGCATGAAATTGTCCAAAATGTCTTGGTATGCTGACGCCTTAAGAGTTCCCTTCACTGGAACTAAGGGACCAAGCCCAACCCCTGAGGGGCCAAGCCCAACCCCTGAGGGGCCAAGCCCAACCCCTGAAAAACACCCCCCCACCATAATCCCCCCTCCACCAAACTTGGCACAACGCAGTCAGGCATGTACCATTCTCCTGACAACCACCTAACCCAGGCATGTCCATCAGATTGCCAGACCAAGACACATGATTGGCCACTCCAGAGAACACGTCTCCGGTGCTCTAGAGCCCGATGGCGGCGTGCTTCACTGCATCCGACGCTTTGTATTGCACTTGGTGATGTCAGGATTGGATGCAGCCGCTCAGCCATGGAAACCCGTTCCATGAAGCTCTCTACGAACTGTTGTTGTGATAGTCTGAAGGCCACACCGAGGTTTGGAGGTTTGTAGCTGTTGACTCTGCAGACAGTTTAGCGACTTCTGCGCACTGTGAGCTTCAGCATGCGCTGACCCCGCTCTGTCATTTTACGTGGCCTACCACTTCTTGGATGAGTTGATGTTGTCCCCACTTTGTTATATTACCACTAACAGGTGACCGTGGAATATTTAGTAGTAAGGAAATGTCAGGGATGGACTTATTGCACAGGTGGCCACCTATCACGGCACCACGCTTGAATTCACTGAGCTCCTGAGAGTGACCCGTTCCTTCAAAAATGTTTGTAGAAGCCGTCTGCACGCCGAGGTGCGCGATTTTATACAGCTGTGGCCATGAAGGTGATTGGAACACCTGAATTTAATGATTTTAATGTATTAGTACTTTCAATAAAATCGATTTTAAACCATAGGAAAACATACCATAAATTGAAGACCAATCAACACAAAGGACACAGTACAGGGGAGGTCAAGAGGGCACAGTACTGGGATCAGGAGGACACAGTACTGGGATCAGGAGGGCACAGTACTGGGATCAGGAGGGAACAGTACTGGGATCAGGAGGGCACAGTACTGAGAATAGAAGGCCACAATAATGGGATTAGGAGGGAACAGTACTGGGATTAGGAGGGAACAGTACTGGGATCAGGAGGACACAGTACTGGGATCAGGAGGGCACAGTACTGGGATCAGAAGGGCACAATGCTGGGATCAGGAGAGCACAATGCTGGGATCAGGAGGGCACAATACTGGGATCAGGAGGGCACAATACTAGGATCAGGAGGGCACAATACTAGGATCAGGAGGGCACAATACTAGGATCAGGAGGGCACAATACTGGGATCAGGAGGGCACAGTACTGGGATCAGGAGGGTACAATGCTGGGATCAGGAGGGCACGGTACAGGGATCAGGAGGGCACGATACTAGGATCAGGAGGGTACAGTACTGGAATCAGGAGGGCACAATGCTGGGATCAGGAGGGCACAGTACTGGGATCAGGTGGGCACAATACTGGGATCAGGAGGACACAGTACTGGAATCAGGAGGGCACAATGCTGGGATCAGGAGGGCACAGTATTGGGATCACGAGGGCACAGTACTGGTATCAGGAGGACACAGTACTGGAATCAGGAGGGCACAATACTGGGATCAGGAGGGTCAAATACTGGCATAAGAAGGGCACAATACAGGAATCGGAGGGGGGCGGGGGGCACAATACTGGGATCACAAGGACACAATACTGGGACCAGGAAGGTACAGTACTGGGATCAGGAGGGCACAGTACTGAGATCAGGAGGGCAGAGTACTGGGATCAGGAGGGCACAGTACTGGGATCAGGAGGGCACAATACTGGGATCAGAAGGGTACAATACTGGGATCAGGAGGGCACAGTACTGGGATCAGGAGGACACAATACTGGAATCAGGAGGGCACAATGCTGGGATCAGGAGGGCACAATGCTGGGATCAGGAGGGTCAAATACTGGGATAAGAAGGGCACAATACAGGGATCGGGGGGGGGCAGAGGGTACAATACAGGGTTCAGAAGAGCACAATACTGGGATCAGGAGGGCACAGTACTGGGATCAGGAGGGCACAGTACTGGGATCAGGAGGGCACAGTACTGGGATCAGGAGGGCACAGTACTGGGATCAGGAGGGCACAGTACTGGGATCAGGAGGGCACAATACTGAGATCGGGAGGACAAAGTACTGGGATCAGGAGGGCACAATACTGGAACCAGAAGGGCACAATACTGGGATCAGGAGGGCACAGTACTGGAATCAGGAGGGCACAATATTGGGATCAGGAGGGCACAATACTGAGATCAGAAGGGCACAATACTGGGATCAGGAGGACACAGTACTGGGATCAGGAGGGCACAATACTGGGATCAGAAGGGTACAGTACTGGGATCAGGAGGGCACAAGTACTGGGATCAGGAGGGCACAATACTTGGATCAGAAGGGTACAGTACTGGGATCAGGAGGGCACAGTACTGGGATCAGGAGGGCACAGTACTGGGATCAGGAGGGCACAGTACTGGGATCAGGAGGGCACAGTACTGGGATCAGGAGGGCACAATACTGGTTCCAGGATGCTGCCCGTGACACGGCCATCCTGGACAGCTTAGTGAAAAGCATGACTGTCCCGGCAAATCCGGGGACAGTTGGCAAATATGTAATATAAGATTATCAGGGGTCCCTCAAGCACCTGGGGCCCCTGAGCAGTGCCCATTAAGACAGCCCTCTCTATACCTACAAAAGGGGCGGCCTGAAGTGATCGAGCAGGACTTCCTTTTCTGACTAAAGTTCCACTTTATTGGGGAAGCCGTAAACAGGTAGATCTGTAGATAGTGTTGGGGTTCGGTCACATGATCGATGATGTCATAGCAAACGTTTTATGTAAGGAATCATGTATATTGAGATCACCGGAGTAACGGAACTGACTTACCAAACACTAAATAAGTCATCTCTGGACTGACGGGGATTCAATTACCAGAAGAAGTTACATTGTATCCTCCACCGTCTACCTTGAAAGAAGCTTCAGAGATGCAATTTATTTGTATTTCTTTGTTTCGGGTTCATCTGTAGCATTGACCACATCCCATAATAAGTGTGTATTACAGCAATGCGGTGCCTCCATTCCTAATGGCTCTCCGGCGCCCCTCGTGAAGGGGATGAGGAGGGCACAGCGCCCCTCGTGAAGGGGATGAGGAGGGCACGGCGCCCCTCGTGAAGGGAATGAGAGGGCACAGTACAGGGATCAGGAGGGCACAGCGCCCCTCATGAAGGGGATGAGGAGGGCACAGTACAGGGATGAGGAGGGCACAGCGCCCCTCGTGAAGGGAATGAGGAGGGCACAGTACAGGGATCAGGAGGGCACAGCGCCCTCGTGAAGGGGATGAGGAGAGCACAGCGCCCCTCGTGAAGGGAATGAGGAGGGCACAGTACAGGGATCAGGAGGGCACAGCGCCCCTCGTGAAGGGGATGAGGAGGGCACAGTACAGGGATGAGGAGGGCACAGCGCCCCTTGTGAAGGGGATGAGGAGAGCACAGCGCCCCTCATGAAGGGAATGAGGAGGGCAGAGTACAGGATCAGGAGGACACAGCGCCCCTCGTGAAGGGGATGAGGAGGGCACAGCGCCCCTCGTGAAGGGAATGAGGAGGGCACAAGTACAGGGATCAGGAGGGCACAGCGCCCCTCGTGAAGGGGATGAGGAGGGCACAGCGCCCCTTGTGAAGGGGATGAGGAAGGGCACGGCGCCCCTCGTGAAGGGGATGAGGAGGGCACAGTACAGGGATGAGGAGGGCACAGTACAGGGATGAGGAGGGCACAGCGCCCTCATGAAGGGGGTGAGGAGGGCACAGCGCCCCTCGTGAAGGGGGTGAGGAGGGCACAGCGCCCCTCGTGAAGGGGATGAGGAGGGCACAGCGCCCCTCATGAAGGGGGTGAGGAGGGCACAGTGCAGGGATGAGGAGGGCACCAGCGCCCCTCGTGAAGGGGGTGAGGAGGGCACAGCGCCCCTCATGAAGGGGGTGAGGAGGGCACAGCACCCCTCGTGAAGGGGGTGAGGAGGGCACAGCGCCCCTCATGAAGGGGTGAGGAGGGCACAGTGCAGGGATGAGGAGGGCCACAGCGCCCCTCATGAAGGGCGGGTGTTGCAGCACAGTGCAAGGCAACGCGTTATCTCAATTTGCTGCACACCGCTTTATTGCCACACATTGTGGGGAGCAGAGCAGCCATTATAGATTTGGGGCCCCTTACACAGCTTTAGGTCTGGGCTGCCCGACCCTAACCCCCTTACATCAGGGTTTACCCCGTTCATTAGGGTTCCTGAAGTTCCCCTTCTTTCATTAATGTCCCTAGAGTCACCCCCCCCTTACATCAGGGTCCAAGAGCCCCCTCCCTCCTTACATCAGGGTCCCGCACAGCCCCCCTCCTTACATCTGGATCCCAACAGTCCTCCCTAAATCAGGGACCCCAGAGCACCCCTTACATCAGAGTCTCCTTTCATTAGGATCCCCAAAAGCCCCTGACAGCAGGGTCCCCAGAGCCCATTCCCTTCCAATAGGGTCCCCCAGGTTAGAAGGGAAGGGGAGAGTGGAGAGGTGTAAGAAAATAATTGGGGTAGTGGAGGGAGTATTGTGAAGACCCCATCGCTTACATCAGGGTCCCTTTCCTTCTATTACAGCAGTCGGCTACAGGACAGGTGGAACCTGGAAGGCTGGGCACTGGGACTGGACAGGTTTGGAGGAGGAACTTCCTCCTCCTCCTCCTCCTCTGAATGCTGGGGCCTGGAGGAGGGGCAGCACATGATTGGTTGGCGTGACTCTAGCAGCAGAGACGCTGACTGGGTATTTGGGCAGGATGCTCTGGGGAGGGGGGTGGGGTTTGGACCCAGCTACAACTGGCCATGCTGCGCCGTAGGCGGCTGCCTAGTTAGCCTTGTAGTAGTGCCAGCCTTGGTTATTAGCATGTCAGCAACTTAAATTATTCAAAGCAGAACAGCCAGGCAACCAGCATTTCCACGAGGAAGTCAGTGATCGCGCCCCTCCGTCAATTCTTTTTGTAATGACAGGTTCACTTTAAGTCGATCACATCTCAGACATCTGTAGAAGAATTGGGGCTCATTTACATATTGCGTGTTTTAGGGGGGGGGCAAATGCACCCAAAAGGCCTCAAAACGGACATGTTTTTTTTTTTATGGCGCCTGACTTTTGTCGCGCTGCGTTGTTGCATTTAAAATGAACATCGCTCCAACGCAAAAGTCTAAATGGCCCTTTAGGGCTCGTTCACACAGGAATCCGCGGATTTTCTGCACGGAACGCGAGTCCTTGATGGCAGAGATCGCGGAAGATCCCGCGTAAAAGACGTTCCTAAAATACTCGCGTTTAGACGCAGAAAATTCTCCCTTCATTCCAATAAATGACTAAATACGAACATTTGTGTGTCTGTGTGCGGATAAAACCCGCCGATCTGTGCGGCGCCGACGCGTCACAAGTTATTTTTGTGCGCAGCTGAACGCAGCGCACGTTTTTGACGTAGACGCAGATACATGGGGAACAATGGGATATGAAAGCAAACTCCCCATTGTGTGAGGATATAATCGGGGTGCAGGGCAGGGGGGCATGTGTGGGGGGGGGGGGGGGAGGGGGGGAGAGGGGAGAGGGAGGGGGGGCATGTGTGGGGGGGAGGGGAGGGGGGGGAGGGAGGGGGGCATGTGTGGGGGGGAGGGGAGAGGGGGGGAGGGAGGGGGCAGTCTGGGAAAAGGCAAAGTTTGAAAACTTTTGCAAACTTCTGCTTGTCCTATTGGAGGGTTCAGGCAGATTACACCCCCCATCCATCCATCCATCCATCCATCCATGCACCCCCCTGTATTCACCACCCTATGCACTCCCCCCCCCTCCTTTGCGCACACTCGGCTCCTCCCACACACTAGAACTAGTCCGGTGGAGTGGGCGGGGATTGTCCGGAGCTGCCCTTGCGCTGTGATTGGCGGAGGGTCTCCATGGTGATAGAACGCTGACCCAGCGCTGTACAAAGAGAAGTTTCAACTCGGTCCGGCGGAGAACGATGAGCGACCCGGAGCAACCCGACCCGATCCCCGGAGACCCCCCGAAATACGAGGCTGAACCTCGAG
Source organism: Aquarana catesbeiana (assembly GCF_042186555.1). NCBI lineage: Eukaryota > Metazoa > Chordata > Amphibia > Anura > Ranidae > Aquarana > Aquarana catesbeiana. Next base: position 5,526,229 of record NC_133336.1, read on the forward strand.
ATCCGGAGGAGGAATGTCTTCGTCACCCAACTGGAGGAGAACAGGTCAAACCCCTCCCCCCCCCATCTCCAATAATACCCCCCCATTTCTAATTATATCCCCCCCTCATCTCTAATTATATCCCCCCTCATCTCTAATTATATCCCCCCTCATCTCTAATTCTATCCCCCCTCATCTCTAATTATATCCCCCTTCATCTCTGATTATATCCCCCCTCATCTCTAATTATATCCCCCCCTCATCTCTAATTATATCCCCCCTCATCTCTAATTATATCCCCCCTCATCTCTAATTATATCCCCCCTCATCTCTAATTATATCCCCCTTCATCTCTGATTATATCCCCCCTCATCTCTAATTATATCCCCCCTCATCTCTGATTATATCCCCCTCATCTCTAATTATATCCCCCCATCATCTCTAATTATATCCCCCCCTCATCTATAATTATATCCCCCCTCATCTCTAATTATATCCCCCCTCATCTCTAATTCTATCCCCCCTCATCTCTAATTATATCCCCTCCTCATCTCTAATTATATCCCCCCTCATCTCTAATTATATCCCCCCCTCATCTCTAATTATATCCCCCTCCTCATCTCTAATTATATCCCCCCTCATCTTAATTATATCCCCCCCTCATCTCTAATTATATCCTCCCTCTATTCTCTAATTATATCCTCCCTCACTCTATTATATACCCCCCTCATCTCTAATTATATCCCCCCTCATCTCTAATTATATCCCCCCCCTCAATCTCTAATTATATCCCCCTCATCTCTAATTATATCCCCCCTCATCTCTAATTATATCCCCCCTCATCTCTAATTATATCCCCCCTCATCTCTAATTATATCCCCCCCTCATCTCTAATTATATCCCCCCCCTCATCTCTAATTATATCCCCCCTCATCTCTAATTATATCCCCCCTCATCTCTAATTATATCCCCCCCTCATCTCTAATTATATCCCCCCTCATCTCTAATTATATCCCCCTCATCTCTAATTATATCCCCCCCTCATCTCTAATTATATCCCCCTCCTCATCTCTAATTATATCCCCCCTCATCTCTAATTATATCCTCCCTCATCTCTAATTATATCCCCCCCTCATCTCAAATTATATCCCCCCCTCATCTCTAATTATATCCCCCCTCATCTCTAATTATATCCCCCCTCATCTCTAATTATATCCCCCCTCATCTCTAATTATATCCCCCCCTCATCTCTATTATATCCCCCCCCTCATCTCTAATTATATCCCCCCCTCATCTCTAATTATATCCCCCCCTCATCTCTAATTATATCCCCCCCTCATCTCTAATTCTATCCCCCCGTCATCTAAATCTATATCCCCCCCCTCAT